>NW_025977414.1:0-594 GCF_021869965.1 Rhincodon typus | reverse complement strand
TCACCCTAACATCCCACTCACATCACCCTAACATCTCACTCCCATCACCCTAACATCCCACTCCCATCACCATAACGTCCCACTCCCATCACCCTAATATCCCAGTCCCATCACCCTAACGTCACACTCGCGGCACCCTAACATCCCACTCCCATCACCCTCTCGACCCACTACCGTCACCCGAACATCACACTCCCATCACCCTAACATCCCAATCCCATCACTCTAACGCCACACTCCCCTCACCCTAACGTCACACTCCCATCACACTAACGTCACACGCCCAAAGCCCTAACGTCACACTACCATCACCCGAACATCCCACTCCCATCACCCTAACGTCCCAATCCAATCACCCGAACATCACACTCCTATCACCCTAACGTCACACTCCCATCATCATAACGTCACACACCCATCACCCTAACGACCCACTCCATAACCCTAAAGTCCCTCTCCCATCACCCTAACGTCACACTCTCATCACACTAACATCACACTCCCATCACCCTAACGGCCCACTCCCATCACCCTAACATCCCACTCACATCACCCAAACGTCACACTCCCATCACTCTAACATCACACTGCCAT
>NW_025977413.1:0-6982 GCF_021869965.1 Rhincodon typus | reverse complement strand
TCGGGCCTAGACCCTCCTTCAGAAAAGAAAAGATGATATATTTTCTGAAGAAGGGTCTAGGCCCGAAACGTCTGCTTTCCTGCTCCTTTGATGCTGCTTGGCCTGCTGTGTTCATCCAGCTCTACACCTTGTTTCCTAAGGCCGTATTTTGTTTTAACTTTGGTAGAAAAGTAATCCAGGCCCACATGGTTACTTCATCCTTCCTTGCTCATTAGGTTCACTTTTAGAAAATAACGGATAAATATACCTTGAAACTTTACATTTTGATTCTACCACTCTCTGCTATTAATGCTGTACAGAGGAAGATAAATGTTAGTAAATATAGTCATAACCCTTTAACTAATGTATCCATCACCTTTGGTCCGTAAGTCTCAAATATTCCTTCACACACTAATAGGTGATACTGAACATTGTCCAATCATAGCTATTCTAACCTAATGAAGAAGTTGAAGAATGGTTGGGCCTAAGACCCCTTCAGTGATATTTTGGGGTTGTTATAATCGGGCTCCAACAACCACCGTCCTCTGTGTTAGGAATAACTTCAACTGATCGAGAGTTTCCTCCTTGTTGCCTATGGATTTTGACTTTGCTTAAGCTCCTTGTTGTGTAATTAGTCAAATGTTATAAAGATCAGTCACTTCCAGGTAACCTCTGGAATTCAGCCCTTTTGTCCATGATTGGATTATGGCCGTAATGAAGTCTGGAGCTGAGTACCCATGGAGGATTGTAAGTTGAACATCAGTGAGTTCATTCTTGCCGAATAAAGGTAGTGTCACCATAGTCCTATTGGACCAGAGGGTCGGTCGGTCTCATTAGAGAGAGAGAAAGATGACTGGTGGTTTAACCAGAGGTTTGCCATGTCTGGGATAAGGAGCCAGCCTGAGAAGGAGAGTTCCTAATGGTAACATCAACTAGTGCAGGAATGGAATTCTCACTGTTCGTATCACTGCATGGCAAATGAGCCATCCAGTCAACTCAGCTAACTATCTCTTCTTGCTAAGTAGGTGATTGGGCATATGTTGGCAATTGTTTTGTATTGTTGAGTAGATGCCCTTTTGTCTATATTTACAAGGATTGTACCAGAACACCTGGGGATATGTTTAAGGAAATTGTTGGCAAGCTGGGTCTCTTTGCCTTCAAAAAAGAAGGCAGAGGTGTGACCTAATTGAGGTATTTAAAATTAGGAAATGTTTGATTGAGGTGATGCTCCCTCTTGGGGAGAAGAGCACTGCTGAAAGTCATAGATATATGGTAGTCATTAGGAATCCACTTGGGAATTGGAAAGAAACTTCCTTACTTAGAGAATGGTGAGAATATAGAATTATAATAAGGAATGGGGGAAGCAGATAGTTTAGCAAACTTCCCGTAAATGCACTGATACTGTGTGAGAAGGGGAGTGGCTCATGATGTAAGTTTAAGTGAAGAAAGCTGAAACAAAGCTACAGTGGAGCATAAGCACCAGCATGGACTAGTTAGGTGACGTGGCTTCTTTCTGAGATATATGTTCCAGGTTATGCTGCGTATACCACTATACTGGAACATCTGGTAGGTGTCTTCCATTCCACCTGCAGTGCAGGCCCAGGTGTAGTGATGGAGGAGTTTTGACATTGGCTTTAAGGTGTAAATTTGATGACCATGACCGTGTCAGGTTTTTGTTTGACTAGTCTGTGGTGCAACCCTCCCAATTTTGGCAGAAGTTGCAGATATTAGCGAGGGGGACTTGTCGATCAGATGTGGTGGGTATGCCATTGCGGTTTTTAATGTTTTGGCTGATACAATCTGTCTGATTGTATTTGTATTTGATTTTTCTTGAGTGATTTGATACAATTGCATGAATTGGCATAAATATTTTGAAGAAATTTTCCTAAGGGCAGATGCAGAATGAACTGAGTTGCCAGTGATGTGAGCTTCAATTATTTTTTCATTGGAGTGTGTTGACAATTAGTTTAAATGCATTGCCCCTTTAAAATATTTTCACAAATACAGTACCTTAAAGTGGCTGCTCTGCCACCTGCATGGAACACCTGGGTTATTTGATAGCTAGATGGAGCTTTGGAGTGGGAAATGTGGTTGGAGGGATGCCTTACCTCTGACGTTATTTACTAGTGACCAATTTGCTTTGAATTGGATTTTTCAGTTCCTTTAATTTTAGGACAATTCAATGCAGTAAATTGAAAGGCTTCTCTTCAGCTTTTTTTTTCTTGGAGTATTCATTCTGAGCGTTGTAGTAGGCCTCATTCTCCTCCTGTGCGCAAACATGGTCGTACTTTATTTACATAAGCTTGTTTGTCTTTTTCAGGTTGACAAAAATGCCGCATTAGTTGCCCGCTGGAATTACTGTGCGATCAGTCAGAGACCACTGAGGAAACCCATAGTGGCTTGTGAGCTTGGCAGGTAGGAGCTAAATTCGGAGAATACGCTCAACTGGGCATGTTCATCAGTTGTCTTACAATTCAAACCCCCTTTCATAGGTGTGATTTTTATACACTTATTGGTACCAATCTATGATGTCTGTCTGTGATTATTTTCCTGCTATGCAATTCTTAGCCAGAAATTTTAGAATTTTTCTAGGACCTATTCAGGTGTACCCTAAAACTTTGTGGAAAGAAAGTGTTGTGATTGCTGGGCCCCTTGCTGAGATATTTGTATCATCAAAAGCAACAGGTGAGCTGCTGGAAGACGTTGGCTAGCGTGGTTATTGTTATTTAAGAACTGTGGTAAGGAAAAGCCAGGTAACGATAGACTGGTGAGCCTGACGTCAGTGGTGGGCAAGTTGTTGGAGGGAATCCTGAGGGACAGGATTTACATGTGTTTGGAAAGGCAAGGACTGATGAGGGATAGTCAACATGGCGTTGTGTGTGGCAAATTATGTCTCAGTAATTTGGTTGAGATTCTTGAGGAAGTGACAAAGAGGATTGGTGAAGGCAGTGCGATGGACATGGTCTATATGGACTTCAATAAAGTATTTGACAAGGTTCCGCATAGTGGATTGGTTAACAAGGTTAGGTCTCTCAGAATCCAGGGAGAACGAGCCATTTGGATAAATAACTGGCTTAAAGATAGGATGGTAGTGCAGGGTTGCTTTTCCCCTCTACGAATGGATCTTCCCCCCACTTACGTTGGGGATCTGTGGTGGAGAATGTCGCACCCAGTGGTCCTGTGCAACTCGCAAATGAGCAAATTTCTTCGGTGCCAAACGATGTGCACGTTGTGGCCTGGAGGAGACAGTCTTCCACTTACATGTCAAGTGCATTCGTCTGTAGCCCCTTTTTAAGTTTTTTTGATGGGGCTACTGTTAAATGTTTGGTTGCACTTCAGCCCACACTCCTGATCTACAGGCACCCGGTGCGGGGCGGGCAGACAAATCTCCAAGCCATCTCGTGGCTTTGCTCCTGGGCCTGGCTAAGGTGGCCATTAACAGGTCCAGGCAATGGACCAAAGAGGGGCTCATTGTTTCTGACTGTTTGCCCCTCTTTTGTGGTTATGTCCGTACTTGTCTGTCCCTTGAGAGGGCGCACGCGGTACTCACCGGCGCAGTTGAGGCTTTCCGATACTGCTGGGCGCCATGGGGGCTGGAGTGCATTGTCAGCATAAGTTTCCATTTTGCCTTTTGAGTTTGCGTTTGTTTTCAGTTTGGTGATCCAGGAAGAGGGCTAGCTTATTTTCCCTTTGTTCTGATTTCGGACCCCTTGGATGAGCCAAGAAGGCTTCTATTTTAGCCCCATACTGTACCTGTTCCAGATGCACTTGATGGGAATGGGGGTGATGGGTATTTTATCTTCCATTGAAATGAGTAGGGGAACTTCCTCTGGATTTTAAACCATTGTTGCCCCTGTCCCAGGAGTGTCCAGTGGGGATGGAGGAAAGGGGATTTATTTAGGTAGTTGGTTATTTGTTCATTTAATTATTTGATTTCTTTGATTTTGCTTGATTTTACTTTTATTTTGGCCCCTTGTGGTCCCTGCCCAAAAGTTTTTTTGTTTTTTTTTTTGCTTATTTGTTTTTGTTTTTCCCCCAGAGTATTAGTGTCTTTATTTTTGCTTAACAAAGTCAAGGTAGCTTTAATTTCTGTTTCAAAAGAGCAGAGTGTGCTTTGCTGTGTGGTTGACGGGTGCTGTCTCTGTCCTGGGAGTGTCTGATGCTGGGGCGTGGGTGGTGGTGGTGGTGGTGTGGTCTTTGTTTTTGTTTACACCTCTTCGTTCAAAAGAATGGATGGTTGCTTTTCGGACTGGAGGACTGTGACCAACAGTATGGCACAAGGATCGGTGCTAGGTCCACTGCTTTTTGTCATTTATATAAATGATTTGGATGTGAATGTAGGAGGTATGGTTAGTAAGTTTGCAGATGACACCAAAATTGGATGGGGTAGTGGGCAGCCAAGAAGGTTATCTCAGAGTATAATGGGACCTTGATCAGATGGACTGATGAGCCAAAGAGTGGCAGGTGGAGTTTAATTTAGATAAATGTGAAGTGCTGCATTTTGGAAAGGCAAATCAGGGCAAGATGTGTACACTTAACGGTAAGGGCCTGCATTGTGTTGCTGAACGGAGACCTTGGAGTGCAGGTTCATAGTTCCTTGGAAGTGGAGTTGCAGGTGGATAGGATAGTGAAGAAGGTGTTCAGTATGCTTGCCTTTATTGGTCAGTGCATTGAGTATAGGAGTTGGGAGGTCGTGTTGCGGCTGTACAGGACATTGGTTAGGCCACTTTTGGAATACTGCATTCAATTCTGATCTCGCAGCTATAGGGAAGATATTTTGAAACTTGAAAGCATTCAGAAAAGATTTACAATGATGTTGCCATGGTTGGAATGTTTGAGCTATAGGGAAAGGCTGAATAGGCTGGGGCTTTTTTCCCCTGGAGCGTCGGAGGCTTGGGGGATGGGGGGTTGACCTTTATAGAGGTTTGTAAAATCACGAGAGGCATGAATAGGATGAACAGCCGAGGTCTTTCCCTAGGGTAGGGGAATCCAAAGCATAGGTTTAAGGTGAGAGGGGAAAGATTTAAAAGGGATGAAATGAGCAGCCAGAGGGAGTGGTGGAGGCTCCTACAATTACAACAATTAAAAGGCATCTATATGGATACATGAATAAGGAAGGTTTAGAGGGATATGGGCCATATGCTGGCAAATGGGACTTGATTAATTTAGGATACCTGGTTGACATGGACGAGTTGGACTGAACGGTCACTGTGACTCTGGTAATGGCACGAAGAATGGAGTACTGCTCACAGTTCATTGATCCATTCATATGATCTCAAATGAGAACCAGAGCCTGCCCTTGCTGATCCTGATGAATTTTAAAATATAGAAACGCAGGTTTAAATGGGGCATGTGTCAAGCTTTCTATGTGTGTGAAATCCAAAGAGGTTTTCTGGAAGATAAGCTTGTCGGGAGGTCTCCGAGGGACTTATTACCCCACTGTGAAGCCTCTCCAAAGATGTCAACCTTGAAGTTGTCCTCCCTCCAGAAAGACCTCGGTGGATCTCTCTCCCACTGCAACCCAATGGTGAAACCTCCCCTCACCTCCATCCGAGGCCGCAGACAAACTTTCCATATCCGACGGGTTCAACTGTACATCCTCCAAACTGGTCTACTGTATCCGTTGCTCCTGATGTGGCGGCCTCTACGTTGGTGAGACCA
The DNA here is from genome assembly GCF_021869965.1 of Rhincodon typus. Lineage (NCBI taxonomy): Eukaryota > Metazoa > Chordata > Chondrichthyes > Orectolobiformes > Rhincodontidae > Rhincodon > Rhincodon typus. The sequence goes on along the minus strand of NW_025977413.1, from coordinate 1,342 downwards.
AGTGTAGACTCGGTGACAGATCTGCAGAGCATCTGCGCTCCGTATGCTGTAATCAACAACACCTTCAGGTCGCTAGCCATTTTAACTCCACCTCCCGCTCCCCGGGTGACATGTCCATCCTGGGCCTCTTCTAGTGCCACAATGATGCCACACGCAAACTGGAGGAAGAACACCTCATTCCGCCTTTGGAGTCTACAGCCTGATGCCTAAACATGGATTTCACCAGTTTCAAGATCTCCCCATCCCCAGCCTCATCCCATGACCAACCCTCCCTCTCATCCCTGCCTCCTTGACCTGACACAACCTGTCCATCTCCTTTCCCACCTATCTGCCCCATCCATCCCACTGACCAATCCCCACTACCCCTACCTGCATCCACCTATCACCATCCCACCTACCTTCGCCCAGCCCCATCTCTCTTTCCTCTAGTTATTTCCCAGCTCCTATCCCCCTCCCCTGATGAAAGGTCTAGGCCCGAAACATTGACTCTCCTGCTCCTCTGATGCTGCCTGACCTGCTGTGTTCCTCCAGCTCCACGCTGTATCGACTCTGACTCCAGCATCTGCAGTTCTTGCTATTTCCACATCTGCTGTCTGTTATCTGTTTTAGGAGAATCTGCAATCTGGTATGCTTTCCTTGGGGTAGGTTTGGAAACTATCTGTTGTGACTGGACCAGAGGCAACCCCATTGGATGAAGTCTGATTAAGGAGGTTTTTGTACTTAATATATTCCTGGAGAAAGTTTCTGTCATCTTTGGATGTTTTTGAGTCCCTTTTGTTTTTTCTAGGGTTCTACAAATCTATCCAAGAATTGATTTGGAGACCATTGTCTAAATTTGCAGTCTAAACAGGTCATCCTGTATGGAGGACCATGATTCTTTGCAGCTAGATGTCTCAATTATGCTACTGAAATGGAATACAAAGTAAATTGGACAGCTTCAATTGTCGTATGATTCTTTGATTTCAATAGTTTCAAATTAATTTGCATTTCTTTTCAAAGTTCAATTCATTTTACTTCTACCTGCAGTTTTTTATCTGATGCTTAGCGTTTGGGGTTGATGCTCTATCTAACTGATCACTTTTTAAATTTTAGACTGTACAACAAAGATGCTGTCATTGAATATTTATTGGACACATCTCCAGAGAAGTGCATTATAGAGACTGCAACACACATTAAGAACCTTAAGGTGAGTCTGTAACCTGATAAATTAACAATGCAATAGTTATAAAGCTGACTGCCCATTCTATAGAGGTAGTAGGAACTGCAGATGCTGGAGAATCCGAGACAACAAGGTGCAGAGCTGGATGAACACAGCAGGCTAAGCAGCATCATAGGAGCAGAA
>NW_025977412.1:1442-6982 GCF_021869965.1 Rhincodon typus | reverse complement strand
CTTTATCTGTCACTATACTGCTCAGTTCCTCAGCACCCACATCTTCAACTGGGCCATTCTCACCTTCTTCTAATTGGGTAAAGACGGAAGCAAAGTATTAATTTAGTACTACCTGGCATTTCCTTAGCTTCAGTGAGCAGCTTAGCCTGCTTGTTCTTTATGGGCCCCACTCTATCCTTCAGTAATATTTTACTGTTAATCTTATTGAAGAACATTTTACTGTTTGTTTTAGCGTAGCCTGCCATCATGTCCTCATGCCTCCTCTTAGCTTTCCTTTCCTCTCTCAATATATCCTGAAGCTGCATTAACTCTCAATATTTTGATTTGATTTGATTTATTACTGTCATGTTGTACTGAGGTACAGTGAAAAGTGTTGCCTTACGTGCTTTACAGGCAGATTGTACCATACAAAGTGTATCAGGGTAGCAAGTACAGAAAAGTGCAGGATACATGTTTTCAAACCTTTGTATCTTCTGCCCAATGGAAGAGGGTGGAAGAGAGTATAACTAGGGTGGGAGGGTTCCTTGATGATGTTGGCTGCTTTCCCAATGCAGTGGGAAGTATAGACAGAGTCAATGGAAGGAAAGCTGGTTTATGTGATGGACTGGTCTATGTTCACAACTCTCTGTAATTTCTTATGGTCTTGGTCAGAGCAGTTGCCATACCAAGCTCTGATACATCCTGATTGGATGTTTTCTATGGTGCATCTACGAAAATGTTTAAGAATCTTTATGGACATGCTGAATTTCCTTAGCCTCCTGAATACTTTTGCTGCCTTCCCTCTCTTAGTATAGCTTGTCATGTTGAAGCTCATGTGCTGGGGCCTCATCCCTTCTTTTATTAGGTCATATTTTTCCAAATAGCAGTGAATCTTGTCCTGAATTCTATCTGTCACACTGATCTGACAGTCATTGAGCAGTGTTTGCTGGGATGTTTTAATTAGGATGTAACATTTGTATACCTCTAGCACAGCCTAACGTCCAAGTGGGATTGGGAATGTGTACCGGAGCGACCTCAACCCTTACTTTCCACAGGAAACTAGTGTGCATTCCACCTGGAGCAGTGACGTCTCCGAGGATCAGCAACCCACTAACTGCCTCGGTTTACTCTGTTCGACATCTCCGTGACTTGTTCCTTTCCCAGACCGTTGGTGTCATTCCCTACTCCATCAGACATTGATGTAAAACACTCGTAAAGCCATGTAAACAACAAATGCTGGGGATCACAGGGGGTCAGACAGCATCCAGGGAGAGAGAGCAAGCTAACATTTTGAGACCAGACGACTCTTAATCAAAGCTGAAGTGAAGTTCCGATGAAAAGTCATCTGGTCTCGAAACGTTAGCTTGTTCTCCCCCATTGGACTCGCCGTGATCTCTAGCGTTTGTTGTTTTCAGTACAGATTCCAGCATCTGCCAGTTACTTGCTCCTACTCATAAAGCCGTGAGCTCTCCCTAAACAATTAGATTCCTGTTTTATTCTTCAATTAACCCCACTCTTCCCCTGAATCCCCGCTGTTACTTTTATGGTAATATATGACATCCGGGTGCCCTTTTCAATCACCCTCACTTGGGTGTCTTGTTCTCTCTCATTTCCGTGACGCTGCTATGTAGTGATGTCTGATATTGGCACCCAGTGAGATGAGAAAGGGTGCTATAAGTTTGATATTGGGCTGCTATGTGACTTGGAAGAAAACTTGGAAGTGACGGTTCTTCAATCACAGAGACAGCAGGTAGATAGCAAACGTCTGGTGCTATTTATCTCCAGTGTTGCAGTTCTTGCTGGTTTTGTAAATATCTGGTTGATGGTTAAGGTGTTTCACTCTATAGTCTTTAGTTCTCTATAAATTAAAATTTAACAGCAGAAATTGGGATAAGCCCAACTGGGTGTTGCCTACATGGATTTTAGTAAGGCCTTTGACAAGGTCCCACATGGCAGACTGGTCAAAAATCTAAAAGCCCACGGGATACTGGGCAATTTCTCAATTTGGATCCAAAACAAAAACAGAAGTTGCTGGAAAAGCTCAGCAGGTCTGGCAGCGTCTGTCGAGAAAAAATCAGAGTTAACGTTTGGGGCCCAGTGACTCTTCTTTAGAAGTTCGAAGGAGTTCTGAGGAAGGGTCACCGGACCCGAAATGTTAACTCTGATTTCTCTTTCACAGATGCTGCCAGGCCTCCTGAGCTTTTCCAGCAACTTCTGTTTTTGTTCCTGATTTACAGCATCCGCAGTTCTTTCGGTTTTTAAATTGGATCCAAAGTTGGTTCAGTAACAGAAAACAAAGGGTCAGGGATAGTAGGAGCTGCAGATGCTGGAGAATCCGAGACAACAAGGTGCAGGGCTGGATGAACACAGCAGGCCAAGCAGCATCATAGGAGCAGAGAGGCTCCTCAGGAAACAAAGGGTGATGTTCAATAGCTGCTGTTGCGAATGGAAGGCAGTTTCAGGTGATGCTCCACAGGGCTCAGTGTTGGGACCTCCTGCTGTTTATTTTATACATTAATAGTTTGACTTGAATGTGGGAGGCACACTTGGGAAATTTGCCGACGACACAAACATTGGCTGTGTAGTGGATAGTGCAGAGGATAGCTGTAAGCTCCAAAATGATACAGAAGGGTTGATAGAACAGACAGGAAAGTGGCAGATGAAATTAAACTCTGATAAGTATGAGGTAATGCATTTAGGGAGGTCAACCAGTAAAAGGCAAAACACAATAAATGGAAATATACCGAGAGGGGTAGATGAAGTGAGAAATCCTGGTGTGCAAACGTATAGGTCCCTAAAGGTATCATCACAAGTAGAGTAAGTTGTAAAGAAGGCATATGGAATGCTGTCCTTCATTGGCAGGGGTATGAAATACAAAGGTAGGGATATAATGATGAAACTGTAAATGACACTGGTGAGCGCACACCTAGAGTATTGTGTACAGTTCTGGTCACCGCATTATAGGAAGGACATAATTGCTCCAGAAAGAGGGCAGAGTTACTAGAATGTTGCCAGAGCTGGAGAATTGTAGCTACGGGGAGAGATTGGAGAATTTCCAGGTTGTTTTCCTCAGAGCAGAGAAGGCTGAGGGATGATATGATTGTGGTAGACAAAATTGCAAGGGGTAGAGACAGAGTAGACAGGACTCCCGAACAGTTACCCTTGGCAGAGAGTTCAAAAACTAGGCATTGTAGATTCAAGCGAAGCGGCAGAAAAATTAGAGGGGATGTGAGAAAAAAAAACGTTTTTTACGCAGAAACAAATGACAATTCAGATTTCCCAGGTCTATTTAACAGAATCAGAATACTGGCAGTGTACTACAGAAACACCAGGAGGAGACATGATATCTATAAAACTTGCAATAATGACAGTCCAGAGAGATTGACAGGTAAATCCTAAAGGTTAGACTAAGGGCAGCCTGGAGCAGGCTACATTGTAATGGAGATGGATAGAGCTCAAGAAGGTTGTCTGGTTTCAATTTATCTGGAGGTATATTTGCTGGGGAGAATTGTTGCAATGTGGAGCTGAGGAAGTGCTGAAGTTTCACTTGTGCTGCTATTAGCTGACCTTAGGAGGTTCAGGCACAAGATCTCCCTGGAAGCCTTTGCTAGGTCAGACCAGCTGAGGGTGGGTTGGAGAATTACCGAGGTATGTCCTGTACACAGAAAGCAGGACAACTTCAACTCAGCCAATTACTGCACGGTCAGTCTCCCATTTAGAACTGAAATGAGGAGGACTGTCTTCCCTCAGAGAATAGTAAACCTGTGGAATTCACAACCACTAAGGCCTATGGAGGCCAGGTCACTGAATATTGTAGGAAAGCAACAGGTTGATCTCTGGAAGCTAAAGGAGTTAATGGGTTTGGAGAGAAAGTGAGAGAATAGAATTGAGATAGGTGGTCAGCTATGATCATGTTGAATGGTGGAGTAGGCTTGAGTATGGCCTACTCTTGTTCCCAGTTTCTGTTTTTCCATATTCCACACCTCCTTGTTTGTTCACCTCTCCTACTGCCTGGTGACCTGTTACAGGTTAGTTGAGTGAAGAGAAACAGGGATTTTAAACCTGTGAATTATGTTCCAGAACATTCCAGCAGCACAGGTCAGTCGAGAGTGAGTAGGTTCTGAAAGCATTATCTTACATCTCACCCCACGTTTCCTTTCAACTAAATGAGAGTCAAGTTTCTTGGAATTTACGTAAGATTTTTTGAAAAATGCTTTGTATGCAGTGTTCTAGATATCTATGGAGCCAAACGATTAAATATAATTAAAGAAGGGGAATTATGTTGGAGTGTCCACTGGGGACATGGGTTAAAATTAGACACAAATGTTTGAAAATATTTCTATGCCAAATGAGAGGGTAGTCAAAGTTTAGAATTGTTTCTCTGTAATTGTAAGCTCATCTATGAAGCGCCCTGTTATTTTTTGGACCATGGACTTAAAAGTGGGAAAGGGTTCTGCTCTAAACCAGGGACTGAGGAAGATGGTGTTGCAGTAAGTTTTTGAGGAAAATGAATTGTATGTTGTATTTACAAGATGGCGTTATTCAGGCTGTAGGGAAGGATGTTGGTTACTTTGGCAGTGTGGGTGTGTGTACAGGAGATTTGTGCCCAGATTTTTCAGCTGGGTCCAGTTTCAGGAGCACTCAGCAAAGTAACAATGTCTGAGCTGACTCCTGATGGAGCAGCTCCAGCTTTGTGTTTGGACAATCTGCGGGAATCTCCAGCCTCTCGTCACACCCCGTCCTGTGAGAGAAAAACTAAAAGAACATTCTGAGCAGCTAGATATTCTCTCTCTTCTCACACTCTCTCTCTCTCTAAATTCCCTTTTTCAAATGAAAGAGGGAAATACCACCTCCAGAGGCAAATCCTCAACCTGTGAATAAAATGTTGAGAAACAGAATGTGATCACCACCTCAGCTCCTGCTCAGAGAATGGAAAGGACCTGGAAGGGAGCCGCACCCTGTAATCTGGACTGGGTCCAGAACTGTCTTTCACTAACTTCAGGTGTTTTGTTCCTTCCCCACCCATTACACTTAGGTCTGACTTGTCTTTTTGGGTGTCTCCATGCGAAAGGGACCTTTTCTAAAAGGAATGGAGTCACTGAAAGAGAGTTATGAGTTAGTAACTTGTGTTTGTTTTGTGATCGATTAAAAACAATCAGTTTGCAATAAATAACTGCCTCCCTGTTAAGCTCAGAAATCTGACGTGTGCTTTCTTTTAACCTGGGATCATCAGTCAGGGAAATATCGAACTTTGGGTGATCTGATGAAAGTTTTTCCCGTTCGGTAATGGCTCTGGGTCCAATGGGGTTTGGGTTCTCACACACAGGCCCCAGTCAGTCCTGACTAAAGATAATGAGTTCCAGGCCAGTGCCAACAGTCATATCAGATTCGAAAGACTGTTAAATGGAACAGAGTGCACACACATCCATTAAGCTGCAAAAGGCAATAAACACAACAGACATCAAACCTGTCCAAATCAAACCCTCCCAGGGCAGGAGCATCGACCCTGTCCCGATCAAACCCTCCCAGGGCAGGAGCATCGACCCTGTCCCAATCAAACC
>NW_025977412.1:0-1432 GCF_021869965.1 Rhincodon typus | reverse complement strand
AGGGCAGGAGCATCGACCCTGTCCCCATCAAACCCTCCCAGGGCAGGGGCATCGACCCTGTCCCCATCAAACCCTCTGAGAACCAGCTCTCCCCGCTCCGGGCCTACTGCGTTACTGCTCCTGCAGTAAACTCCTCACCCAGAACCAGCTCTCCCTGCTCCGGGCCTACTGCGTTACTGCTCCTGCTGTAAACTCCTCACCCAGAACCAGCTCTCCCCGCTCTGGGCCTAATGAATTAGCCGAGTGATATGGCCATGTGCTGGCCCTGCTTCCTGATGATGATAATATCTCCCTGATGATGGAATATATTGTGGAGATATTGTCTCCCAGAGTAAAGCAAACCCTTTTCACCTGAAATTCAATGGTATTCCTGTCAATGATCCCCCCACCAGCAAGTCAAGGCTTTTTTATTCATTTACAGGGACATGGAAAGACACGCTGTCCAGCATGTATTGCCCGTCCCTAGTTGCCCCTGCACAAGGTCGTGGTAAGCTGCCTTCTTGATCCGCTCGGTCCATGTGCTGTAGGTAGACCCACAGTATCCTTAGGGTAGAAATTCCAGGATTTTGTCCCAGTGATTACCAAAGATCAAAGCACCCATCTCTGGAGAGACGTAAAGGCTGGCATTCCAAGAGAATGGCATCCATATTGACAATCAGCAGAACGACAGAGCAATCACAAGGGGCCAAATGGCCTGTGTTGCCATCTGGGTGAAGCTGGCATTATTTGCCACCTTCCTTTCCTCAATGAGGCATTGTCTCCAAGGCTCATCCATTGCCCCTCTTTCCCCATTGCCAGGTGAACACTGTTTGAGAATGACCTGAGGATTAGGAGGGTAAGATCAGCTCAGAACTGACTGTTGTGGAGGAGGGAGCTGTGGAAACTGCTGGGGCCTACAAGTAGAGAAGCCCTCAAAGAGATGGGCTGCTTGGTTTTTGGACAGACGGGCAGGAAGGGCAGAGTAATGGTGGGCAGTGCCCCTGCAGTAACAGTGCCCCAATTCTGAGAGGTGCCAATGCAGTGTTAACCACTGTGTGAGCTCACACTAACTCCACAGTCAAAGGTGGAACCCAGTGTATTCCACCAACGGTTCGGTTGGCCTGTTCCCGGGGGTGCTTCCTGATGAGGACAGAATGCCCCTGGATGGTTCAGTGGGCACTGCAGAGATGGGCAATGCCCAGCAGCAGCATGGAGTCAAATACTGGCTTTGGGGTCTTTGAGGAGATGTGGGTACAAACGGGCAGGGGGAAATGGGTAGGAGGGGTACATAGGGCCGGGGTATATGGGGAGTGGGGGTAGTTAGGGTCAGGGGGATATGAGGAGGGGGTGTAGTTAGGTTCGGGGGGATATGGGGGGGGAGTGTGGTTAGGTGCGGGGGGATATGGGGGGGGAGTGGTGGTCCGGGGGAGAGGGGGAGGACTATGGGTGGTGG
>NW_025977411.1:0-6983 GCF_021869965.1 Rhincodon typus | reverse complement strand
TGAGTGTGAGTGTGTGTGTGTGTGTGTGTGTGTGACAGATGGACAGCGAGCCCGTGTTTATTAGGGAGCGTGTATTTATGAATGTTGATAGCTGTGTATAACTCCCAGTCAGTCATTGCCTGTTCAGTCATAACTTTATCAGCGAGTACCGAGAAAGTGCCAGATGTGTTTACCACAAGCTCCGAGGATAAAAGGAAAGAGATAGCTTGCTCACAATCCTGGGAAAGCTCCCTTGCGAAATCTATTGGAGAGGCTGTGTCCCAGTAAACGGCCAAGACTTTAAAAGGGAAAATACTGAAGACTTGTGTTCCAGAACATGCCGCTCCCCCCTAGCCAAACTGTTCCTGTGCAGTTACAACAGTTATCTACCCGACAATGTGGAAGATTGCCCAGGTATGTCCCATACACAAAAAGCAGGACAAATCCAACCCGGCCAATTACTGCTCTATCAGTCTCCTCTCGATCACCAGTAAAGTGATGGAAGGTGCCATCAACAGCGCTATCAGCGATAACCTGCTCCGTGATGCCCAGTTTGGGTTCCGCCAGGGCCACTCAGCTCCCGTCCTCATTCCAGCCTTGGTTCAAACGTGGACAAAAAGAGCTGAATTCCAGAGGGCGAGGGGAGACTGACAGCCCTTGACATCAAGGCTGCATTCGACCGAGTGTGGCATCACAGAGCCCTGGCAAAACTGGAATCCATGGGTATTGGTCGGTGGGGGGTGGGGGGCGAGTGGAATCTCTCTGCCGGATGGAGCCATAGCTGACACATGGGTCGTGGTTGTTGGAGGTCGGTCATCTCACACCCAGAGAGTGCAAATCGGGAGCAGATTTAGACCATTCGGCCCCTCTAGCCCACTGCACCATTTGGTAAGACGGTCTGTCAGTGTTTGGGATCCCACATTCCATCTCCTCTTCAGGAATTCTCAACTCCCTTGCCAGATAAGAATCAATCCCCCTCCATCTTAAAAAATATTCATTATCCCTGGAAAACACTCCACATCTTTCCGAGGCAGAGAAAATCCCACACCTCTCCCAGAGAAGAACAAGCCTCCTCCCCTCCATCCTGGGAAAGGGTGGGGGGAGCCCTGAATGTTAAGCAGTGTCCCCAAGCTCGGGGATGACCCCTCCAGAGGAAACATCCTTTCCACGTCCACCTTGTCAAGACCATTCAGGACCTTATAAGCTTCAATCAAGTCAACCCTCACTTTTCTAAACTCCAGGGGAAAACCAATCCTGGTCTGTCCAACCTTTCCTCACGTGTCGACCCTCTCATTCCAGGGATCAATCCCGTAAAACCTCCTCTGAACCATCTCCGACACATTAACATCTTTCTTGAGGTTGGTTGGCTCACCGAGCTGGTTTGTTGTTCCGCAGACGTTTCGTTACCGTGCTTGGTAACATCCTCAGTGCAGCCTCTGATGAAGCGTCGGTGTGTTTTCCCGCCTGGTTTTTAAACTCTGGGGTCTGTTGCGACGGAGTCCACGAAGCAGGCTATTAATAAACACATTGAACTCGACCCCATGTACATTCCACTATGGAGGAAACCCGGAAGTGAGGCAATCCATCGCAACGGACCCCAGAGTTTAAAAACCAGGCGGGAAAACACACCGACGCTTCATCAGAGGCTGCACTGAGGAATGTTACCAAGCACGGTAACGAAACGTCTGCGGAACAACCAACCAACCTTAACACCCACAACCCGAGCTATAAATCTACTCCAAAACCTTAATTAACGTCCTTCATTCAATCAGGAGACTGCACCCTGTATTCGAGAGGAGGTCCCACCGATGCCCTGTATAACTGAAGCACAACATCCTTACGTTTATGCTCAGTTCCCCTCAGAATGAGGGATAACATGCTTCTCGATCACCCGCTGCATCTGCAGACTAACCTTCTGTGCCTCACAACACCCAGATCCCTCTGCATCTCGGCGTTCCGCAGTCATTCACTGTTTAAACAACACTCTGTTTTTTTAATCCTAAAGTGAACATCTTCATATTTCCTCACATTATACTTCACCTGCCAGATGCTTACCGTCTCACTTAGGGTCAGAAAGTCATAGCATGGAAACAGATCCTTCAGCCCATTTTGTCCATGCTGACCAGATATCTTATATGAGTCTCGTCCCATTTGCCAGCATTTGGCCCATATCCCTCTAAACCCTTCCTATTCATGTCCCCATCCAGATGCCTTTTAAATGTTGTAATTGTACCAGCCTCCACCACTTCCTCTGGCAGCTCGTTCCATACACACACCACCCTCTGTGTGAAAAAGATGCCCCTCAGGTCCCTTTTAAATCTTTCCCCCTCTCACCTTAAACCTATGCCCCTCTAGTTTCAGACTCCCCTACCCTGGGGGAAAAGACCTTGTCTATTTACCCTATCCATGCCCCCTCATGATTTTATAAACCTCTATAAGGTCACCCCTCAGCCTCTGACGCTCCAGGGTAAATAGCCCCAGCCTCTCCCTGTAGCTCAAACCCTCCAACCCCGACATCATCCTTGTAAATCTTTTCTGAACCCTTTCAAGTTTCACAACATCCTTCCCATAACAGGGAGACCAGAACTGAATGTAATATTCCATTCCATTACATTGGCCTAGACAATGTACAGCCGCAACATGACCCTCCCAACTCCTATATTTAATGCACTGACCCATAAAGGCAAGCGTACCCAACACCTTCTTCACTATCCTGTCTACCCATGACTCCACTTTTTAAGGAACTATGAGCCTGCTCCCCAAGGTCTCTTTGTTCAGCAACACTCCCCAGAACCTTACCAGTAAGTGTATGAGCCCTGTCCTGATTTGCCTTCCCAAAAATACAGCACCTCACATTTATCTGAATTAAACTGCCACATCTTGACCCATTGGCCCTCAACCTATCTAAATCTGTCTGTATCCTCGTTCTGTCCTCTTCATAATGTACTTTCTGTGTCGTCCTGTAAATCAAGCTGCATTACGTTCAATCCCCTCATGAAAGACATTGGTGTACTGTGTAAGAAGCTAAGGCCCCAGCACAGACAGAGCAGGGCCCCACATGTCACACTCTATCAGCTGGGCAGAGACACCCTCTCTGTTTTCTGTTAACCAGCCAGTCTTCCACCCATGTTAATCTGCTACCCAAACCCCCCCTTCCTGCACTAGAGTTGTTTTATTTTCCACAACAACTTTCGATGTAGCACTACAGACGCTCAACCATCTTCATGTTTGAAACAGACGCCGCCCCTCCCATCTTTTTAAAATGTGACCCCCCACCCCCCACCCCCACAATAGGTACCCCTACAACAGGGACCATTCTTCCCATATCCCCTCAGGATTTCAATTCAGTCACCTCTAACCTCTACAGGATATAGGCTGAGCCTGTGTAGTGTTTCCTGATGAGATATTCCCCAATCTAGGTATTAATCTGGTAGACCTTCCCTAAAACTATGTGCGACACATTGATATCCTTCAGTATTTTCAGTGAGCAGTTTCGGACACAGTCCTCCAAATATGGTCTCTCCATTGCCCCATAAAACTGAAGTGTAATCTGCGTAGTCTTGCAGCCAGTTCCTCTCAGGACAAACTCTGTCTGCTTTTCCCAACTGCTGGCTTGCACCATGTCAGGGTTCCCGATTATCAGGGATATTAAATAAAACGTTGGAACGGCTCCCTGGCAGCCTCTGTGAGGCGGGAATTTGAATTCACACTGTAGTCCGATGACCTTCCCTCTGGACACATCTCTGACCTGTCTTCCGACTCAATTTCTCCTCCTTCCATCTTTCCCTCACTCCCTCTCTCACTGTCCTTCTTCGTCACTCTCCCTCTTTCTCCTCTCTCTCTCCTAACCTTCCTCTCTCGTTACCTCTCCTTCTCTACTTCTGCTCCTCCACCCCACTTTCCCTGACCCTCTCTGCACTCCTCTCTCCTCTGCTCTCTCTCCGTCTCATCTTTCTCCTCTCTCTCTCTCTCCGAACCTCTCTCACTCTCTCTCCTAACCTCTCTCTCTCGTTACCTCTCCTCTACTTCTGCTCCCCCCACTGTCCCTACTTTCCCTGACCCTCACTATCGCCCTCTCTCCTAGGCTCACACTCCGTCTCACCCTGTCCCCCTCTTCCTCTCTCTCTCTCTCACTCTCTCAACTTCTCTCTCTCTCTCTCCTAACCTCTCTCTCTCTTACCTAAACTCTCTCTCTCTTCGCTAACCTCTCTCTCTCTCTCACACTCTCTCCTAACCTCTCTCTCTCTGTCACTCGTTACCTCTCCTTCTCTATTTCTCCTGCCCCCGTACCTCCTTTCCCTGACTCTCTCTGCATCCTTCTCTCCTCTGCTCTCTCTCCGTCTCATCTTTCTCCTCTCTCTCTCCTAATCTCTCTCTGTCACTCGTTACCGCTCCTTCTCTACTCCTCCTCCCGCCATCCCTATTTTCTCTGACCCTCTCTGCACCGCTCTCTCCTCTGCTCTCTCTCCGTCTCACCTTTCCCCTCTCCCTCTCTGTCTCTCTCACCGCTCCCCCTATTTCTCCTCCCACCCGACCATTCCCCAGGTCTCTTGCTCTCCCTCCCAACCACATCTCTGCTGGGATGATATTGCTCCCCAGCGATAAGGCAGCGGCACGGGAAAGGCAGACAGCAGCGCTCCTGTTGTGAAGGGGAAACGTTGATGGTAGAGGAGTGACAGCTGGACAGGAACAGGCGATGGAGAGGAATGTTAGTTCATGTCCAGGCTGTAGACACTCCCAACTGACTCACACAACAGCATGCAAATCAGATGCAAAAACAGGTAAGATGCTTGGCTAAGATCCCAGAGACTCGAAGCCAGACAAAAACACACCCAGGGTCTAATTGAGCATTACACACTAGGCAGGAGCTTCGATGTTAAGTCAAAGAAAGTAGCATTTGACTCACTCCTCGTGATGTTGAGAAACGGTCGGAGGCACCGGATACTTCAAAGGCTACAGACCCTGACACCAATCCTGCAATCTTACTAAAGCCCTACATGAGAATATAGGGGGCATGTTTAGTAAGTTTGCAGACGACGCTAAGATTGGAGGAGTAGTGGACATTGAAGAAGGTTATTGAAGGTCACAAAGAGATAGTGGTCAAGTGGGCCAATGGGCCGAGGAGTGGCAGACCGAGTTTAATTTGGATAAACGCGAGGTTTTGCAATTTGGGAAAACAAACAAGGGCTTACACAAATAATGATAGGGCCCTGGACAGTATTGTAGAGCAAAGGGACCTAGAGGCTCAGGTACATAATTCTTCGAAATTTGCGCCACAGGTAGACAGGGTGGTTAAGAAAGCATTTAGCACGCTTTTCTGATGAAGAGTCTAGGCCCGAAACGTCAGCCTTTCTGCTCCTGTGATGCTGCTTGGCCTGCTGTGTTCATACAGCTCTGCACCTTGTTGTCTTGGATTCTCCAGCATCTGCAGTTCCTGCTATCTCTCATTTAGCACGCTTGCCTTCATTGCTCAATCTTTTGAGTATAGGAGTTGTGTTAGGGTTGTACAGGACGTTGGTGAGGCCTCTCCTGGAGCACTGTGTCCAGTTCTGGTTGCCCTGTTATTGGAAGGATATTATTAAACTGGAGAGGGTTCAGAAAATATTTACCAGGATGTTGCCGGGAATGGAGGGTTTGAGTTATAATGAGAAGCTGGGACTTTTTTCACTGGATCGTAGGAGGTTGAGGGGTGACCTTAGAGAGGTTTGTAAAATCATGAGGGGCATGGATAAGGTGAATGGCAGGTGTCTTTTCCCTACGGTGGGGGATTTCAAGACTAGGGGGCATGTTTTTAAGGTGACAGGAGAAAGATTTAAAAAGGACATGAGGGGCAAATTTTTTACACAGAGAGTAGTTCGTATGTGGAATGAACTTCCAGAGGAAGTGGTGGATGTGGATAAGTACATGAATAAGAAATCTTTAGAGGGGTATGGGCCAGGAGCAGGCAGGTGGGGACTAGTTTAGTTCGGGGATTATGGTCAGCATGGGCTGGTCGGGCCGAAGGGTCTGTTTCTGTGCTGTATGACTCTATGATTTGTGCTCCAGAACTCGCCTCTCCCCTCGGCAAGTTGTTCCAGTACAGTTACAACATTGGCATCTACCCGACAATGTGGAAAATTGTCCTGTACACGCAAAAAAAAAGCAGGATTAATTCAACTCGGCCAATTCACAGATTCACTAAATTGTCACAGCAGAGAGGAGGCCATTCAGCCCTTAGTATATGCACCAGCTCTTCAAACAAGCATCATTCCCTTGCCTTTTCCCCAGGCTCTTACACCCTTATCCAAACAACCAGCTAGTGCCCCTCTCCAATGCCAACACCCCTGACATTTCCATGTATTGAATCCCACACCCTAAACACTCACTGGGTAAAAAGGTTAGCTCTCACCTCATCCCGGCTGCGTTTGCACCTCCCCTTAAATCGATGGCCCTCTCGTTCTCCTTCCTTTTATGAATGGGAACTATTTCTCACGCCTCTTCTGCCCACACCCCTGGTGAGTTTGAAAACACTGATCAATAACCTGCTCAGTGATGCCCAGTTTGGGTTCCGCCAGGGCCACTCAGCTCCTGACCTCATTCCAGCCTTGTTTCAAACATGGGCAAAAGAGCTGAATTCCAGAGGGTAAGGTGAGAGTGACAGCCCTTGACATCAAGCCTGCATTCGACCGAGTGTGGCATCACGGAGGCCTAGCAAAACTGGAATCAATGGGCATCAGAGGGCAAACGCTCCACTGGTTGGAGTCATACCTGGCACATTAGGAAAATGGTCGTGGTTGTGGGATGTCAGTCATCTCAGCTCCAGGGCATCTCTGCAGGAGCTCCTCAGGGTAGTGCCCTAGGCCCAACCATCTCCAGCTGCTTCATCAATGACCTTCCCTCCATCATAAGGTCAGAAATGGGGATGTTCACCAATGATGCACAACGTTCAGCTCCATTCGTGACTCCTCAGATACTGATGCAGTCCGTGTCCAAATACAACAAGATCTGGACAATATCCAGGCTTG
>NW_025977410.1:0-6984 GCF_021869965.1 Rhincodon typus | reverse complement strand
CCTGGAACATTCTGCTGTCCGTCCTGTCCATCCCTCAGCCAGGTTTCCGTGATAGCTGTGATGTCCATATACTTTGTTCCCAAGCATACCCTGAGTTCAACAGCCTTACCTGTGAGACTACATTTATTGAATGAATGCATTTTATTCCTTCAAAGTTCCTTCGTTCTGTGACTTGTTCTTGTCTGTCTTTTTGAGATAACTCGTTCTTTTCAGATTCAAAACGATTCTCATCTATTCTTCTATGTACTCTTCTGTTTGGGATCACCCGACCCAACCCCGACCCAGTTTAACACTTCACAGTCTCACTTAATAAATTTAGCAAATCTTCCCACGACGATATTAGTCGCTTTCCAGTACAGGTGAAACCCGTTATTTTTGAACAGGTCTTGTCTCCTCCAGAAGAGATCTCAATGATCCAAGAAACTGAATCTCTGAACATATTACCATCACTTCAGCCATTAATTTATGTCCGTTATATATTTTTTTTTTATTCGTCCCTCATTCGAGGTTGGCACCGGGAGTAAAACAGAGATTACTACTTTTGAGATTCAGTGCTTTTTTTAATCGTCTAAATAAACTCATTTATTCACGGTGTAAATCCTTAATCCTTTCCCTACATATGTCATTTGTACGAATGTATGCAATAACTTTCAGCTTGTCACTCTCCCCCTTCACAATATGTTTCAATCTTATTGAGATGTCCTTATTACTCGTACTAGAAACGCAGATTTGCGAACTTCCTTCTTACCTTTCCTGATAATTCCCCGACGATTTGAATGATCTTGCAGAGTAATCAGTTCTCCAAATGTAATATGCACCTAACTCTGTGGCTGTTGTATTCTTTCAATGACATGAAGGTAAGTTAAGTTAATTTAAACTATGTGAAGTTAAGTTACCGTGATCGAATGAGTTTGCACGTTTTACGTTCCATTATCAGTCGATTCGTAGGGAACACTCGAGCATGAAAATTCAGTTCAGGAGGAAAATGCTGGGGACACAAGTACATTCATGAAAATGAATTTTACCGCCATTCAGAGAGTGCACGGGAGCGAACATATAAACAGATAATGCATATTCTCAATAACGCACGTTTAGCATCTTTCTATGGGGAACTACTCTCACCGCTCCCAGGTAATTTCTTCTTTCTTTGAACAAACAGCACTCCAACGCGATACCACAGTTTTATGTCTTAACTCACTGTCGCTATTTATTTTCTGTATAATGTTGATGATATTATTCTGCAAACATTTCTTTTTCATTTTTCTTTATTTTTGTCTAACTTGCCTGAGAATTTCAAGGGAGTTGTGATTTTTTTTTCCTTTTTCTTCGACTGTGAATTATCTGTTTATACAGCAAAGTATTACTGGTATGAAAAAGTGGTCAGTCTCAACTTCGAAGAAGTCTTTTACACTATACATCATCATTTGGTCTGTTGAAGATGACAGCATACTTGAGACATGGATGTGTACAGTGGGCTGTGTCTAATGACCTGCATGTGTTGTTCAACAAAGAGACCTTGGAGCGCAGGTTCATAGTCCTTGAAAGTGGAGTTTCAGGGAGATGGAATAGTGAAGAATGTGTTAGATATGCTTACCTTTATTGGTAAGTACATTGAGTACAGGACTTGAGAGGTCATGTTGCGGCTGTACAGGGCATTGGTTAGCCAATATCGGAATTTGTGTGCAATTCTGGTCTCCTTGGTGCAGGAAGGATGTTATGAATTTGAAAGAGTTCAGAAAGATTTGCAAGGATTTTGCCGTGGTTGAATGGTATGAGCTATTGGGAGAGGCTGAATAGAGTGCAGCTATTTTCTCTGGAATGTTGAAGGTGGAAGGGTGATTTTATAGAGGCTTACGAAATCATGAGGAGCATGGATAGGGTAAATAGACCAGGTCTTTCCCCCAGGATGAGGGAGTCCATAACTCGTGGGCACAGGTATAAGATGAGAGGGAAAGATTTAAAAGAGACCTAAGGGGCAACGTTTTCACACAGAGTGTGGTACGTGAATGAAATGAGCTGCCAGAGGAACTGGTTGAGGTGAGTATAAATACAATAATTAAAAGGTATCTGCGTAGGTATATGAATAGGAAGGGTTTAGAGGGAAATGGGCTTAACGTTGGCAAATGAGGCTTAATCTATTTCGGATACCTAGTTGACATGTGCGAGTTGGAACGAAGGGTCTGTTTCTGTGCTGTATATATCGATGAATCTATGAGTCTAATAAAGAAAATTCTTCAGCTGCCGTTGTGATCAAAGCTGGTTCTATCAATCTATTCGTACAATTGTCTTATTTTATTTAATCACAGAGATATTTGTTTGCATTATCCAATCTTTCTTTTTTTTTCTTGAAATACATCACATTCCTTATAATTGCTGAGTTGAACCTTTATCTTTTCTATCTATTTTGAAGGACTTGGATTATATTACATTGACATGTTTTTGCCTGGGGGTTACTTCTGAGTTTCGTGCCACTAAGAAACTTTCAATAATTCATTCATATATTCCATCTGCAAATGGGGGTGATTTGTGTATGTATGCAACACAGACACTTCATTCTTCTCACTTTCTCTGATCACTATATGCAACCGAACACTGTCGCCCTTTTCTCGGACAATTCCACGACAGACAGGAGCTCCAACATATGTTGCTTACACTGCAGCTGCTGCATCGTCGACAGAGCTGCAGCCTGGAAGACAAAGAAGGAGAAGGAGAAGAAAAATGAAAAAGACAAAACGTGGAGAGAGAAAAGGAGCCCCCAGTCTGGAACGGACAGTCTCAGAAGCCTGAAAACTGTCAACCTACTCGCACATCTCATAACCCATTTTTGTTTTTCATTATGTAACATTTCAATGAAGACAATGTTTGTCACGGGACTCCAAACAGAAAAATAACCCTCCACCATATTTGTTGATCTCCTGACATTAAGCTAATTTTTTAGACAGTTGGTAAGGTCACTCTGAATCCTGCATAATATAACTTTACTAAGAAGTCTACCTTGCCAAAACTTTGCCAAAGCTTTCACTAAAGTTGAAGTAAACAATGCCCACTTCTCTCGTTCTCAACAATATTTTTGGAACCTTACTGAAAGAAAAAAACTCAATGAAGTTTGTGAGACAGGATTTCCTCGCACAACACCATGCTGACTATCCCTAATCATTCCTTGCCTCTTCAAATGCGTATAAATCCTAACTTTCGGAACCACTTCCAAGAACTTACCCAACTCCGAAGAGAGCTTCACAGTTCTAAAGTTACCAGGCTCCTCCTTACATCTTTTTTTTAAGGAAAGCCATGGCATTAGCCACTGTCCACCATCCAACACCTCACCGTCGTTATAGATGATTAAAAAAAAAACAGCTCTGCAAGAGGGCACGCAATTTCCTCCCAAACATCGCACAATATCCCCGTATACAGTAGACCGAGACCTGGAGATTTATCCACCATTGTACTTTCTGAGAACTCTAACACTTACTCTGTCGTCACGTGAACTGTTTTCAAAATATCAATATTTATTTCCCAGTGTTCTCTAGCCTCTCTTTCTTTCTCCACAGTAAAATCTGACGCGAAATATTCCTTAAATATTTTCCTATTTCCTGGATTTCAACTGAAAGGCATCATTTTCGATCTTTAAGGTGCGTTACACATTCTTGGTGCTTTTTTGCTCTTCCAGTAGTTGTAGAATCCATTTAGATTATTTTAAACTTATTTGCAAACTCTATCTAACATCGTTTCATTGCCTTCCCGTTGTCCTTATCAAAATGTCCCTATACTCTTTATACTCTCAAGAGACTTATTTGGACTCAGATGTCTATACCTAACATTTGATTTTTTTAATAATAAAGTCTGGACTGAAACCTCAGTATCTTTATTCATCGATTATTCTAATCCTCCCAGTCTTAACATTTACGTTAACATAAACGTAATGACATTGAACTCTTCTTATTACACTTTTGAAAGCTAGCCACTCATCAGACATCTCTTTACCTGCGAATAGTCTACTCTAATCAATTTTTGAGTGTTCTCGTCTCTCACCTTTAAAACTTGCCCGACCTCAATTAAAAGATTTATTTTTTTGTTTGTTTTTTTTCTGGATGGAAGGCTTATACCTTTCAATAACTGCGATGAAACACATTGAATTATGATAGATTCGTCATACATGTACCCCTGCTATCAAGTCAGTCACTGGCCCATGCTTATTACTCAAGAGAAATGCAGGTTTTGCACTTTCGTTTCACATATTGATAAATGACATTTTTTTGAAGTTATTTCACAAATTCTTCACAATTCCAAACATTTGACACTTTGGCAATCCCTGTAAATGTTTTGAAAATTAAAATGATCTAATTCTTATGTATTTTTCAGACATCGCCACGTATTTGCTCCTAAATTTCCTTCTGACTATTTGGGGTCGAAAGTTCAATCCAATTAAACTTATCATCTTTTCTAGCTTCAACTCATTTAATTTCACTCCATAATTCTTCCAGAAATAGCTTCTCTCGTTACAGCAATGGCGTTTTCCCTTAAACGGCACTCCACCTCCTCTTGTGCCTGTCTTTGTATCCGTCGTATCGCATCTGAAACATGGAACTTGAGCTGCCAGTCCCGTCCATCTCTCATCGACGTTTCTTAAATAACTGTGATTTCCAAATCCCATGAGCCTAAGAATGCCATGAGTTCATCAGCCTTCGTTGTAAGACCTCTTGCATTGTATAAATCGATTTTACTTCTTCATAGTTACTTCTATCTCTGAATTCTCCCTATCTCTATTTTTTTCAAAATTAATTTGTTCCTTTCAGATTCAAAGCCCTCCTCATCTATCTTTCCATTTACTCTCCTACTGAGGATCCCTCCACCACTCCCCTACCACGGCTCATAGCTTCCAGTCTCTCTTATTGTATTTAGCAAATTCTACCGCCAGGATGATAGTCGCACTCCAGTACAGGTGAAACCCATCCTGTGTGAAAATGTCTTGTCTGCTCCAGAAGGGATGCCAATAATCCAAGGACCTTAATCCCTGAACATTTCATCACCTCTGCAGCCATTGGTTTATTTCCTTATCCTCTTATTGTTTCTCTCATTTGAACTTGGCACTTACTGTAAATCAGAGATTAATAGTTTTGAAACTTTTTTCATAAATTTCTAAGTAAACTCTTATTTTCTCTCTGTAAAACCTTCATCGTTTCCCTAACTATGTCATTCGCACAAATGTGTGCAATAACTTACAGCTTCCCATTCACCCTTTAACAATATGTTTTAAGTGTATTGAAAAGTCCTTTATCATGAAACCAGGAAAACAACATGCTGTTCTCGATTCACGTACCGTGCCACAGCATATGCCATCTGTGCCTCCAACAGTACAGTCCCCTATTAGAATTATTCTTTTAACTTTTGTCAAATAACATCGAACCTAAGAATCATTCCTTGTGCCCAAGATCTGATTGTGTCTTCCATTTGCGTCTGAAAGACTATCATTTTCAACAGTATTTAAAACTGAGTATTTATTTCAGGCAGGTGGTTTCTGAACTACCTTCTTAATTTTCCTGAAAATCACACATCGATCTGACTGATGTTGCTGGCTAATCACTTCTCTAAATCTCTTAGCCATCTAAATCAAAGCCTCCGTTTGACTTGAATGATATTAATTTAAGTTAATTTCGGTTAAGTTAATGTTACCCGATGAGTTTGCACGTTCGACTCTTCATTATCTCTCATTATGAGGCAAGATTTAGGATGCAAAGGATGGAGAAGGAAACTGCAGGGGCTGGGCACAATTGAAATGTGGAGCTTGTTCAAGGAACAGCTACTGCGTGTCCTTGAGAAGTATGTAGCTGTCAGGCAGGGAGGAAGTGGTCGAGCGAGGGAACCGTGGTTTACTAAAGAAGTTGAATTTCTTGTCAAGAGGAAGAAGGAGGCTTATGTAGAGATGAGGCGTGAAGGCTCAGTGAGGGCGCTTGAGAGTTACAAGTTAGCCAGGAAGGACCGAAAGAGAGAGCTAAGAAGAGCCAGGAGGGGACACGAGAAATCTTTCGCAAGTAGGATCAAGGAAAACCCTAAAGCTTTCTATAGGTATGTCAGGAATAAAAGAATGACTAGAGTAAGATTGGGGCCGGTCAAGGACAGTAGTGGGAAGTTGTGCGTGGAGTCCGAAGAGATAGGAGAGGTGCTAAATGAATATTTTTCGTCAGTATTCACGCAGGAAAAAGACAGTGTCGTCGAGGAGAATACTGAGATACAGTCTATTAGACTAGACGGGATTGAGGTTCATAAGGAGGAGGTGTTAGCAATTCTGGAAGGTGAGAAAATAGGTAAGTCCCTTGGGCCGGATGGGATTTATCCTAGGATTCTCTGGGAAGCTAGAGAGGAGATTGCAGAGCCTTTGGCTCTGATCTTTATGTCGTCATTGTCTTCAGGAATAGTGCCAGAAGACTGGAGACTAGCAAATGTTGTCCCATTGTTCAAGAAGGGGAGTAGAGACAACCCTGGTAATTATAGACCAGTGAGCCTTACTTCGGTTGTGGGTAAAGTGTTGGAAAGGATTATAAGAGATAGGATTTATAATCATCTCGAAAGGAATAATTTGATTAGGGACAGTCAACACGGTTTTGTGAAGGGTAGGTCGTGCCTCACAAATTTTATTGAGTTCTTTGAGAAGGTGACCAAACAGGTGGATGAGGGTAAAGCGGTTGATGTGGTGTATTTGGATTTCAGTAAAGCGTTTGATAAGGCTCCCCATGGTAGGCTATTGCAGAAAATACGGAGGCATGGGATTGAGGGTGATTTAGCGGTTTGGATCAGAAATTGGCTAGCTGTAAGAAGACAGAGGGCGGTGGTTGATGGGAAATGTTCATCCTGGAGATCAGTTACTAATGGTGTACCTCAAGGATCTGTTTTGGGGCCACTGCTGTTTGTCATTTTTATAAATGACCTGGATGAGGGCGTAGAATGATGGGTTAGTAAATTTGCGGATGACACCAAAGTCGGTGGAGT
>NW_025977409.1:0-6985 GCF_021869965.1 Rhincodon typus | reverse complement strand
TTATATCAGAGAAATCAGTTTGTAGTTTCTTTTTTCTGAAATAGAATGAATGTGCATGTTTGTTTGGGGAATATTTATAGAAATAAGCATTAATACTTATGTATGCAGTATCTTATAAGGGCCTGAATGTCGTTGACTTCCCGCTTGTTCCTATCCTAATTGGATCTGACTTCAGGTAGTCTGTGCTCCTCTCTGTTTGTCTACTTGCAGTTCCACAAGTGCCCACTATTGAGTTCTGGTGCTGTTGGGGCTACTTGATTGACTGCGAGCTCTCAAAGGCAGGTCTTTTTCCATTGAGGGGTGAAACTGTGACCCTAACCTACTTAAAACCACCCACGGCATGTTATTGCTGCAAGGTGACCTTGTTGAGTGTCAGCCAGTCTGGCACTGAGCAATAATAACCACACCCCCTCCCCCCAAGTAAAATTCACTACAAATTATTCTGAAATATGTCTGAATCAGAGTGGCCTCTATCGACCATGGTTTACTGAACAGTAACTAGTACAGATTTTTCATCAAGTTCACAAGTGAATTTTATATAACAGCAGATTCCAGCTAGTGTTTCGTCTATTTATTACAGTTTTAATAGTGGATGAGTCACGCAAGTTGACATTTATAAAGGTATGGATTACTCACTCATTGGAAAAGTTGTATTAAATTTTATCTGCATGGTACAAGTTCAGTACACTTATCCTTGTCTGCAATTACAGGTACTAGAATATGGAATCTTTAAAGAATAAATCAACTGTATATTCGTAGAGTATATACTCAACCATGTATTAATAGAGTCATAGCAAGCTAGATTGGCAAAATGATCTTACAGTACCCAAGCAAAATTTATTTCTGTCTTGTGGGACCTGATTTTAACCTAAAGCTTCCACTTGAAACTAAGAGGCTGATCAGATAAAATCTGTGAAAACTGATTTGCCAGTTATAGAAAACCTACGATCACCAGCATCTTCCAGGCTACCCCTAGGATGTTCACCTGCCATTTTTCAGTATGCAGTATACAGTTGTCTCTAAGGCAGATCTCCACATTGTCCTTGGTAACTGTAAATCACTTTATTGCCTTCCCAATGCATGTCAACAGACATAACATGAAAGTTCTTGGATTTGGAACTGAACCTTCCTTCACATCCAGACCATGACAGGCCACATTGGTGTAACTTTCAAGAGGATGTACCAGGAGATTTTGTCAACAGGATGAGTTTTCATTCTATCATTGTTTGTCTGATGTGTGATTATACTCTGCACAGCAGACTGCAGAGTGCTCAAGCTGTACCAGATGGCTTCACATCAGCTCAAAGCAGAATGCTCCATACTTGCAGCTGTGTTGGTAAAAATGTTTGGCAGGACCCTCGGGTCAACAGGTCTGGCCTCAGCAGAGCTGGGAGAAAACTTCTCTCTGTTGAGTGATCTGTTTCCTGTGCTGCTGTTACATCAGTACCTGCTGCAGCAGTGTTGTTGTATCTCTACTAATATCACCTCGAGTTCTGATTACTGATTAGCTTGAATCTGTGGCCTATTGTTATTGATCCTTTTGCCAGAAGAAAACCTGTGATAAAGCCAGGATGCTAATCTCTGTCGTGGTGTTTGGGAACATTGCAGCACCTCATGGTGTCACAAGAGGATACTCTCCCTACGAGGTGTCTTACTCAATGGGCTGAGTCTGCTGAGAAA
Source organism: Rhincodon typus (assembly GCF_021869965.1). Lineage (NCBI taxonomy): Eukaryota > Metazoa > Chordata > Chondrichthyes > Orectolobiformes > Rhincodontidae > Rhincodon > Rhincodon typus. Next base: position 5,305 of record NW_025977409.1, on the reverse strand, counting down.
CATCTAGAATAAAGGGCCAAGAATCATGACGATGGTGCTCACAGGCTCAAGAGTAACAGATGACAGGGATTATGTTGGAGTGTAACCTTTCTGAGGTTTATGAAGATACAAATAATATTCAGAGATGAAAGTCAAATCCTGTGGAATGCTGGAGATCTGGAACAATGCGATCTAAAAATGTAATAAACAGTGTGTAGGATAATAGCAAATTTCAGGTGAATATTGATAGACTGATGAAATAGGCAGGCATCTGGCATAAGAACTATAATGCGTAGAAATTTGAAATATTGCATTTGGATGGAAAGATGAGGAGAGACAGCATCATTTCAAAAGGGAGGCAGGATCAGAGAATTAGCAGTTCACATGCCCAAATCTTTGACAGCAGTATGAGAAATTGACAAGGATATAGAAAAAAGTACAGGAACCTTGGCTTCATGCATGCCAACACTACGTACAAAACCAGGGAAGTTGCGGCGACCAACTATCTCAGTGTGCATTTCTGGGTATTGTGTTTTTGAAAGGATTTCAAAGCCTTGGAAAGAGTGCAGAGAGTATTGGTATCAGAGTTGAGAGAGTTCTGTTGTGTGAAGGGATGAAAGAAGCTGAGACTGTCCTCTTGAGAGTGGAGGTATTCATAATCTGAGGACTATCGTTGGAGTGGATAGAGAAAAACGGCTTCCACTGGCGTGAAACCAATTTCTGTAACAGTGGGTGAATTATCAACTCTCCTCACAACTCATCTACACAAAACCTACCTGGAATTAAAATCAGGGCTTAGCTCATGAGGCACATTGGATTACTGAAACACAAGACGAGCTGCAAAAGATACATTCCTTGTGGTTGTATGTACTCCTTGACCTTGTAATACCTTGAGGCCAGTTGCTGGGTAATACATAACCTGAGTATTGCTGAAAAAAGAGGGCATTGTTGGAACTTTCCATCTGGCTGTCATTAGGACAGATCCAGGAATACCATTAAACTGAAAGATCTGTGGATGCTGGAAATCAGAAACAAAAACAGAAATTGCTGGCAAAATTCAGCAGGTCTGGCAGCATCTGTGGAGACAAAGCAGAGTTAATGTTTCAGGTCCAGTGACCCTTCTTCAGAATTGATGGTAGCTAGGAAACAGTTAGTATTTATGCTGAAGATGGGGTGGGGGGAGGAGAGAAGAGTAAATGAGAGGTGGAGATAGAGCCCAAAGAAAGAGAAACACAGTTGGACTGACAAAGGAGTGGGTAAAGGTCAGTCTGGGGGAATGAATAGTTGCTACTGGGGACTTATAGTAGCTGACAATGACTTGTGTGTGGTAGCAGCCCATATGATGGCTGTGGGGATAGGGGTATGGACTTGGCCTCAAGCCCTAAAATTGTTGACCTTGAGATTAAATCCAGAAGACGGTAGAGTTCGTAAGTGGAAAATGACATGCTGTTCTTCCAGATTGCGCTGAGTTTTACTAGAGCAGTGTAGGAAGCCTGAAACAAAGATATTATGAATACCAGGAATACCAAATCTTAATATCTCGATCAATCAGAGTTTTCATGCCGATCAATCAATTCGCTTTTACCATTCAGTTCCATTTGTTGTTCCCTTTAAGATTTGGTATTCTGGTGTCTGACCTGCCAAGTACAAGATGGATAGCGTCATCAGCAATGTTTCTGTTTAGCGGCAGTCTACTGCACTTCTCTTGCCAATAATATCAGTGAATAGATCCAGTCTGGACAAGCAGTTACCAGTACCTTTGTCCATAAGAGCTTTGAATAAGCTTGAGAGGAGAAATGGAGCCTCACCTAAAAAAAAGGCAGCTCTATGTATTACCTGTCCCCCAATTCACTCACTGATAAACCAAGCACACACGATCAGATAAATTTCACAAACAATTTCGTGTAATGTTAAGAGATAACAAGGTGTAGAGCTGGATGAACACAGCAGGCCAAGCAGCATCCTGCTCCTCTGATGCTGCTTGGCCTGCTGTGTTCATCCAGCTCTACACCTTGTTATCTCAGATTCTCCAGCATCTGCAGTTCCTACTATCGTGTAATGTTAACTCTGATTTAGGTGCTTACTTTGTTATTGTTCTATCCTGCATCATTGAACTACATGTGGGCAACAAATGTGGCTGTTATTGCAGTTGGCATTTATGCATCATTGAAAGAGGAAGTGATTTGACCTGTCAGTGTATCCAGTTGCTGGAGCTTATGCCTAGCAACTGATGGCATATCACTGCAATGACCTTGCCTAGAGACAGTTCGCTTTGGTAATTGGCAGATGATCTGCCTGATCCTAGAGATCTCAAATCTTTGAGACCTAAACCCCAAACACCCCACAACCTGCCTCCCCTCAGTCTGCATCCCCTCCCCTGACCCTTTTGGTTGACATAACAACAGCAAGATTGATAACCACAGGCCACAGATTTAAGGTAATTGGTGTTTAGAACCTGAGGTAACATGAGGGAAAACATTTTTATGCAAAGAGTGAATGGACACTGGGATGCATTATCTGCTAAAGTGACACTTACAGGCATATCGCCTTCAAGAGGGAATTGCGTATGTAGGAAGATCAAGGATTGAGACTAACCACTTCCTCAAAAGAGCTGGTACAGACTCAAAGTGCTGAATGGACTCTTTCTGTAAATAAATTCAGGAGTTTTTAACCCTAACTCTAATTCTGTCATTGTCAGGTTGGTGAGTTGCCAAAGTGCATGCTGTAGATGATATTCACTGCAGCCACAGTGTCCCAGAAATGGAGAGGATGGATATTATGCCTGGAGACAGGAGTACCAGTTAAGTGAACTGCTCTACCCTAGACACATTAATGTTGCTGAAAAGGTATTTCAGTGGACAGGCATTAACTGGTCATACAAGGTCAATTAGGCATGGGCAAGGAATGCTGACTCAGCCAGTAACATTCATTCGGTGAACAAATACATAAAAAAAACTAACTAGCAATTATATTCCCAAATTACAGTTAGTTTCTATTGAATTTCAAGTATATGTCATTGTATTATCACTATCAATAAATTGTTCATTTCTTGATTCAGGGTTATTACATATTGAATGATGCTTGATTAATCCACAACACAAACTCAGTGATACATACGCTAGTGCCTTTGAGAGCCAACTTGACTGATATATAAATAACTAACCTGAGAATTTAGAAATTACGTTTGCTATTTGCATGTGTGTCGACGTAAAGCTGAAAGATCTGATTCCTGTTCCACAGGGCAGCACAAACATATCCATGTACCTACAAGATAAATGGACTAATGCTCAGCTCTGTACTACAAGGGAATAATGATTAGGGCAAGTGCTTTGGTGCAATATGACATTGCACAACTATAAATTTCTACACTTTCCGAAAATTGTGCTTTTCGCGCTCAGAATCTTACAGTTTATTGCATTAATAAACCTCACAAATTGTGAAGATGTTGGTTTGTGAACTCTTCTGAATGATAACACATAACCTCCTCCTTCTAAGTGATCTTAAGAACGATACAAATTCAAATCTAGATACAAGAATTTTGCAGAAATGCCAGCAGAAGCAGATCGACTCTGACTAGAAAAAACTGAACCAAGCTCTGGTTGGAGTATTGAGTCAGATGGATGAATGAATGCTTTGCTATGAGAAACAGATGAAATTTCTTTTGCAGGCTTGGGATTACACAGTGAATACAGCACAGAAACAGACTGCTCAGCCCAATCACTCCATTCTAACATTTGCGCTCCCCTCAAGCCTCTTCCCATCTTTCCTTATTTAAATTTGCCATCATAGTTCTCCATTCCCTTCACAGCCATGTGCTTATTTGACTTGCTTTTAGAATGCTTCTGTATTATTTACTTCAGCAAGTTCCTCATTCTCACCGCTATTTGAGAATTTTTTTTTCTAAATTCTCCACTGGAATTTTTAGTTATTACCTTTTAATTATGCTGCTCCTAAAAATGGAATATTCTTTCTGTAATAATTCAATCATAAACTGAATTCCATAATTTAAAAAACAACAGCTTTTTTCTTCAAGAGAGAAAGCACTAAGCCACTCAATCCTTTCTTGATATGTATGCCACCAAAGTTCTGGTATCATCCTTGTAAATCTTCTCTGCACTTTCTCCAGTGTTTCGTATTTTATTTTCATGATATGGCAAATGGAACACTTCAGCAGAGCTAAAGGCTCACTTTCCTGCTCCTTTCTGGGATGCTGCATATTTTTTAACTTTTTTTTTTCCTTTATTTATTCACAGGATGAGGACGTCACTGGTTAGGCAGCATTTATTGCCCATCCCTAATTGCCCAGAGGGCATTTAAGAGTCATCCACATTGCTGTGGGTCTGGAGTTATATGTAGGCCAGACCAGGTAAGGATGGTAGTTTCCTTCCCTAAAGGACATTAATAAACCAGATGGGTTTTTCCCCAACTATCGGCAATGGAATCATGGTCATCATTAGATTCTAAATTCCAGATATTTATTGAATTCAAATTTCACCATCTGCCGTGGCGGGATTCAAACCCAGTCTCCAGAACATTATCTGGGTCTCTGGATTAACAGTCCAGCGATAATACCATAGGCCATTGCTTCCCCATGTTTATATAACCCTTTGCCCAATAGTACAGGGATCAAGTTAAAAAAAATAAGGAAATAAAAGAGAGGGCAATGAAAAATATTAGCAAGCAAGATAAAGGAAACCCCAAAGATGTCTTACCAGTGTATAAAAAGCAAAAGGATAATTATGGAAAAAGCAGGACCTATCAGAGATGAATAAGGAAATTTGTGTGAAGGTGCAAAGGATATGGGAAAGATTTGAAATGATCTTTTGATCTCTGTATTCAGAATGGAAAAGGATGATGTGGATGTAGTAATCTAAGAGGAGCAGTGTGAAATATTGGACAAAATAATCATAATGAAACAGGAAATGTTAGAGAAATTGGAATCCTTGAAAGTGGATATGTCACCAGGGCCAGATGGATTGCTCCCTAGGATGTTGAAGGACATCAGAGAGGAAATACCAGATGCTCTGAGGATTATTTTCCAAATTTCTCCAGACACAGGTGAGGTGTCAGAGGGCTGAAGGAATGCAAACATGGTTCTATTGTTTAAAAAGTATACTAAGGAAATGCTAAATAATTATAAGCCAGAAAGTCTTACTTCGATGGTACATAAATTGTTAGAATCAATCATGACAGAGCAGATAAACTGTCACTTAGAAAGGTATGGACTAGTCAGGGATAGTCAACACAGCTTTGTCAAGGGAAGGTCATACCTTAAAAATTTGATTGCATTCATTGAGGAAGTGACAAAGAGATAGGGCAGTTGTCT
>NW_025977408.1:4131-6986 GCF_021869965.1 Rhincodon typus | reverse complement strand
CTTCACAGATGCTGCCAGACCTGCTGAGCTTTTCCAGCAACTTCTGGTTTTGTTTCTGATTTACAACACCGGCAGTTCTTTTCGTTTTATTTTTATCCTGCAGGATAAAATTGATGCACCCAATTTCAGCATCAAGCTTACGACAGCAAACAAGTGGCACAGTACAATGTTATCGATAATGGAAATGAAGAAATCCCAAAGTATTGACCAAGAATAGACCGAATGGGTGAGAAACCATCAGCCAAATTCCCAACTAGCCTGTCAAGTTAAGGGAGCTCCTTTGAGCAGAAGAACTGAATAATTGACCATTTCACTGAACAGTGGAGCAGGTTCAGTGAGATATAAGATCTGTCACAGCTCCACAGTGTTATTTCCTAATTCGTTATGTACTCATTCTTTTCAGATGTTGAGGAAGATGAGGTTAGAGGCGGTGATGATATACTGTGAGGGTTAGGTAGGAAACAAGTAGTGAACAGGATAGGGAGCTGCTAAATTAAGCTACATACAATATTTTCAGACAGGCTGTGCTGTAAGCGATGGGTTTAAATTAATTAGAAGCTTTCTATCTAGAAGAATAACACATGGGTAAGAGATGGTCCCAAGTTTCTTCAGCTCCACAGGGTACACGATGCTGAGATTAGCAAACATGAGCTGCTTAGTGTTAGCAGGTAATTTGTAGAACTCTTGGTAGATTATTTAAAAAAAACATTTTCAATTTCACACCCCCACCCCCTCTCATTCATGGATACTGCTCTCCCACGTCAGCCCCATCCCTTCCCTTCATAATTAGCTGGTGTTCCCCGATGCGACCCTCAACATTACATTGTTCAAGGGGCAGTGGGGCGGCACGATGGCTCAGTGGTTAGCACTGCTGCCTCACAGCACCAGCGAGCCGAGTTTGATTCCACCTCAGGCCTCTGTGTGGAGTTTGCACATTCTCCCCATGTTTGTGTGGGTTTCTTCCGGGTGCTCTGGTTTCCTCCCACAGTCCAAAGATGTGTAGGTTAGGTGGATTGGCCACGCTAAATTGCCCGTAGTGTTCAGGGATGCATGGGTTAGCCATATGTAAACGTGGGGTTACAGGGATACAGTGGGGGCTGCGTCTGGGTGGGATGCTCCTTTTCAGTAGGGCAGTGTGGACATGATGGGTCAAATTGCCTCTTTCTGCTCTGTAGGGATTCTATGATTGTTAACCAGTGAGCAGTCGCAGGATATTCAACCATAAGGTGCAGCATGAAGGCGACAGGCCCAGCGCTAAGGTACAACATGTTGTTGGGTAGTAAAGGAATCTGGGGCTAATGCTTAGATATTAAAGACATTAATGAGGTCTCTTTTGGAATTCAGCATTCAATTCTGGTCTCCCTGCTACAGGAAAGTTATTGTTAAACTGGAAAGAGCTCAAAAAAGATTTATGAGGATGTTGCCAGGATTGGAGGGTTTGAGATATAGGGAGAGGCTGCATAGGCTGGCGCTATTTTCCCTGAAGCATCGGAGGAGTGACTTTATAGAGGTTTATAAAATGTTGTGGGGCATGGATAGTGTGAATAGGCAAGGTCTTCTCCCCGGAGTAGGGGAGTCCAAAACTAGAGGGCATAGGTTTAAGGTGAGAGGGGGAAGACTTAAAAGTGACCTAAGGGGAAACCTTTTCCTGCATAGGGTGGAGCGTGTATAGAACAAACTGCCAGAGGAAGTGGTGAAGACTGGTACAATAACAACATTTAAAAGCCATCTGGATGGGTAAGTGAATAGAAAGGGTTTAGAAGGATTTGGGCCAAAAGCTAGCAAATGGGACTTGGTCACATTGGAATATCTGGTCGGCATGGATGAGTTGGACCGAAGGGTCTGTTTCCATGCTGTATGACTCTATGACATCAATGGGTATGAAGAGAATAGGGAATATGGTGTTGCAATAAAACATTAGCTTTTATCATGTGGAGTGGTGGAGCAGTCTTGGAAGGTTGAATGGCCTACTCCTGCTCCTAGTGCTTACATGAATTTGGGAAGGGGAGGGTTTCCTGTATCTGGCAGTGAGGACACTGAGGCTGCTTAGAAAACCCCTGTCCCTTTCCCTCTGCCCTCTCAAACTCAGTGAACTCAGTACGTGTGTGTGTTTTGGTGGAGTAAGACGGGGTGCAGTATGAAATGAGGCCTGGAAGCTTTTTGGTTTGGGTGCTTAGCTACTCATTTAACCAGCTCAAACACCATGGGAGGAAGAATTAAAGTCTTTTTCTAACAGCGAGACACTAAACTATTACTTTTAGGTATCTAATCCAAGCAGTGATGGATGTGTAACACTAACAATTACACAATTGAGGGAATTCAAATGAAATAAATTATGAAACTGATGCTTGAGAGGATTCTGTACCTCATCAGTGTTCATAACCACTCTTCAATTCTCTGATGCACTGATCTATTTTTTTAAAAATAAATACAATATTTGACTTTATGAGTAGTGAATTAAAACACACATATGTATTTGCTTGAATGAACCAGCTCCCCTTAAGTGGGCTCACCAAAAGGTAGGATTTGCTTCATGTTGTCAGGGGATCTTAAATACTAGCCTTTTAGCTCCAATGCTTTGTTCAGAATCTGAGGCAGCGTCTAATGGTTTGAAACAGGCATCGGATTCTACAGGGAAAATCAGTGGGATTCTAAATTCAGGTCTTCCGCTTTGTCTGTCCACACCGACAAAATAATGAGTCTTTCAATATTTCATGAAATCAAACCTTTTAATCACAGAACACCCTGTTTCCAGAATATGCCACCAATGTTTACATTAACAAGCCACACAAATGAGTGTGGGTGTGGGTGTGTGTGTGTGTGTGTGTGTGTGTCTGTGTGTGTGTGTGTGTGTG
>NW_025977408.1:0-4121 GCF_021869965.1 Rhincodon typus | reverse complement strand
TGTGTGTGTGTGTGTGTGTGTGTATGTGAGTGTGAGTGTGTGTGTGTGTATGTGAATGTGTGTGTGTATATGTATGTGAGTGTGTGTGTGTGTATGTGAGAGCGTGTGTATGTAGTGTAGGTGCATGTACGGTGTGCATGAGAGCATGTGTGTGAATGTGTGTTTGCGTGTCTGTGAGTGTGTGTGCATGTATGTGCACATGAGTTTATGTATGCATGTGGGAGTGAGTGCATGTGTGTATATGTGCATGACATGTGTGTTTGCATGTACGTGAGATTGTGTGTATGTACATGACTGTGTGTGTACTTGAGTGTGTGTGTGCGTGTGCATAAGTGAGTGAGTGAGTGTGATGTGTGCGCATTTGTTTCTACATACCTAGAGAACCTTCTGTACACTGCCTTCATTATCGATATATTTTTCCACAGATAAGGGGGCCAAAACTGTTCTGAGTACTCCAATCTTGGTCTGACTTGTGCCTTGTACAGTTTTTGTAAAACTTCCCTATTTTTATACATCACTCCCTTTGAAATAAAGGCAAACATTCCATTTGCCTTTCCTAGTTGGTTGCCAGTATAATGGAAACTCCAGCAGCAGCTGATGATGGTGAGGGATTCATTGAGCAAGAGAGCTCCAGGAACTCCAACATGTGGCGGCATTGAGGGAGGGCAGCTGGAATGGCGAAACAGGTGCTCATCACTGGAAAGGAAAGCTTTATTTCATGGGAAAGAGCAAATGAGAAGGGGAAGCAATCAGATGAAGAATTCCTTAGTCCAACGTAAACGACATTGTCTTTCAAAGTGTGGTGTTCTTTGCTTATCCTTAATTTTCCTTCCTGTTTGTAATGACTTGATACCAGTAGAATAAATAATCCCTGCTACATGATCTTTTGGCCCTCTGTGTGTTCAAATCTCACGTCACGATTGCTAATTTTGATTGATGCACAAGAACTCCCAAATCCCTTTGTGCAAGAGCTTTCTGGAGTCTTTCTCCACTTGGATAGTGCTCACATTGATGTAACATCTTATCAGTTTCTGCTTTGGCTTCAACTATCAAAGTGTGTGATACCGTCCTGAGAATAAAAAAGATGATGCAGAGGGAAGATGGTAAGGTCTTCCAGGTAGTCTCCCTCTGTGTCTGTTGCAATGAGTGAAGAAGTCAAGTCTTGGTGGCTTCATTCCTTTTCCTCAGCTTTGGTTCCACAAGTGCATTGGCTAAAACAGAAACTAAAAGACAGAGTGTAGAGAAAGAATGTGATATAGAATCCAAATGGGACTGGGGAGACAGAAGGAGAGAAAGAGTACATGAACTTGACATGACATGGACTTGACCATGAGGAAAGGTTGGACGGGCTAGTCCTGTATCAATTGCAATTTAGAATGAGGTGATCTTATTGATGCACACCAGATCTTGAGATGGCTTGACAAGGTCATTACTAAAAGTATGCATCCTCTCTCGGGAGAGACTAGAACTAGGAGATAGTTTAATGTATATAAAATGTAAAGACTGTATCTTTCTATTCTTCTACAGTTTTGATTGTGGATTTGGGTGTTTGCAAAGTGGGATTGAGCCACCAACAAATAGCTGATTGTACTGGATTAACAGCCCTAATCAGGAAACTCAGGAAGGTTTGTTAGCTGTGTAGTGGAATGAACAGTGAAGCCTTTACTATCAGTATCCATGGTTGATAACAAAGACTGTCAACCGTGTCAACCACTATGTGATTGGTTCCTGGCTGGATGACCACTTTGTGGGTATGAGAAGTATAGTCAGGAGCTTTTGGACTTCCAAAAGGAGAGATTGTGTCCCTCTCTCTCTCTTCAGTGAAAATACTAAAGCTTGGTGAAAGCCAGTCTATTTTCCTTCCCTAGTTGCTATAAGATGTCACTGGTAACCAATAAGTCAGAGATTTTATAATATGTGAACCAGTTGCTCTTTGCTTGGTGAAAGTACCTGGAGAGGAGAGAATGAAGATCAGGCAAACCAGAAAAACTAAAAAGGATCATCTCAGTAAACCCTGTGAACAGTGAGAATTAAACTGTCTTCACAGTTTTTCCCTCCACCCAGACCACCAATGTTTTTTTTTTCTGTCAGTCTGTATATGCTTTATAAGGGCTTCGAATTTTAACTAATATGGTCAAGTGTTGTCTGTTTACTTGTATCTATTAATTTGTAGCAAATGGTAATTCCTGATTAAGTGCAGAAACCTCACCCATGCTTTCTGTGAACCTGGGTTTAATAAAACAGGCATTTTAGGGATTTTGCCACTTTAATGAAATTTAGCTTTTGTGACAACTCTGGGACTAGTGAGGCTTGATTCCTTGATCACTATACCAGAGTTTGACAAACCAAAGGCCTTATATTTAGGATTGATACGAGGTGAATTATTGTTCCCTCAGAAACTCTTTGGAACTATCTTTCCCAGAGAGCAGTCACTGAATATTTTGAAGGCAGACGTGGGTAAGTTTTCACAAACAAGGAAATCAAAAATCAAACCAGGGCAAGACTAATACAGTTAATGATAAGGGACTGAGGGGTGTTGTCAAGCAAAGAGATCTAGGAGTGCAGGTGCATAGCTCCTTGATCATAGAGTCCCAGGTAGACAGGTTGTTGAGGAAAGTTTTTGGCACACTTGCCTTTATTGGTCAGTGTATTGAGTACAGAAGTTGGAAAACATAATGCGGCTGTACAGGACATTGGTGAGGCCACTTTTAGAATGCTACGTACAATTCTGGTCGGCCTTCTAGGAAGGATGTTGTAAAATATTGCGGAGTATTCTAAGTTGAGTTGAGGAGGAACATCTTCACTCAAAGGGTTGTGAATCTGTGGAATTCCCTACCCAGTGAAGCAGTTGAGGCTACCTCGCTGAATGTTTTTAAGGCAAAGATAGATGGATGTTTGAACAGTAAAGGGATTCAGGGTTTTGGTGGGTAAGTGGGGCTAAGTTCACAAGAAGATCAGCCACGATCTTATTGAATGGCGAAGCAGGCTCGAGAGGCCAGATGGCCTACTCCTGCTCCTATTTCTTATGCTTTTATGTTCGTTGTTACCCAATGGAGACAGAGAAAAGCAGATATTTTTTTCTCTCTCACTGAGAGTTGTGAGTCTTTGGAACTGTCTTTTTTCAAAGGATGGTAGTAGCTGAGCCCTTCAATATCTTTGTGGCAGAGGTCAACAGATTTTTGTTAAGCTTATTTTATTAAAGTTTTTTTTTAAAGTTAACTTAAAGTTATTTAAGTTTTTATTAAGACAATGTAAGGTTCTCGGGGTTTGGAAGGGCAAATGGAGTACTCAGATTAGCCATGATTTTATTTAATGGAAGACCAGGCTCTAGGGGCTGAATGGCCTACGCCTGTTCCTATTTCATAGGTCTGTACGTTCCTTCCTTAGTCCTTTCTATCCACTCTGCTCTCTTCCCTTTGATCAGATACTCAAAAATATTTACCTTTTTGCCAAGGTTTTAGCCACCTGAGCTAATATTGCCTTATATGATCTGGTTTGATCATGCTCCTGTTTAACGATGTTGAAGGTGCAACATTAATGCAAATTGTTCTCATTGATTTACATGCATTGACGTATAGTCCAAAAAAAAACAACATAGCGGGCAATTCTGCACTGTATCATAAGTCGATGAACAAACATAATTTAGCATGAAAAGGACAATTTTACAAATACTTGCTCCCAACAGGGAACCTCGCTGTCAGGAGCACATGTTAGAAAACTCTTGGGCGTGCAATTTGGTAAAATAAGCATCTGCACAAAGGAGCTGATATTATCCTCAGATCTTACATCTCCCCATGTAGCTCCTTGATCTAATGTTTGAACAGAGCTGGTGATGTGGTAGTAAAATTGTTGAATTATTCATCCATAGAACTAGGCTAATGCTCTCAGTCACAGGTTCAAATCCCACCATAGTGATTGATGGAATTTCAACTTAATTAATGAGGATCTGAAAATGAAAGCTAGTCATGGTGATTTTTGCCAATGGAAATACAATTGACTTTTCATATTATTCCCAACAGGTTTTCCAGCCTTTTCAGGAAGGACATCTGCTGTCCTTAGGTAACACAGTGTGGAGCTGGAGGAACACAGCAGGCCAGGCAGCATCTGAGGAGCAGGAAAGT
>NW_025977407.1:0-6987 GCF_021869965.1 Rhincodon typus | reverse complement strand
TTATCTCCAATGTTTGTTTGTTTTCTTCATATACTACTGTGCAGAACCGAACTGCTTTAGCAACTTTGTATGTCTATTTATACAATTTTATGAATGACGTATATTTTTGACATAAAAAAGTTTAGTGGTCCCTTTCTTTATGTGTGAAGAAAGATTGAATGCTGTCATACTAATGTAAAATCTTCTCCTTGTCTATACATTTGTGGTTATTGTAATGCGTACAAAGCTAACTACAGTAGCAAAGGAAACCTGGAGAAAGATGCTGTGGTTTTTATCAAGGTTCACCTCAAACAGCTCCATGATGCAGGACTCTGTGCTCTATAGTCTATTCCCAGCGATGCACACCGAGACAAACATCGCCTGGAGGGCCATCAACTCAGCTCTTTGGTCTGCCCGAAACTTGTTGGTCTTCCAGAGCAAGGAGTTGACCCTGACCGAGTGTTACAGACTGGCACATTCCAAGGTCCAGGACTACGCGCTGAGGGACGTACTAAAGCTTGGGGCAGCTGCTGCCAAGGGGCAATGGGGAAACACCACAGTCTGAGGTCTTCCTGTCAAAGTAAAATTGATGAACCTCATCAAAAATCTTGGAATTCCCTCCCTAAGGGCATTGTGTACCTACCAACAGCACATGGACTGCAGCACTTCAAGATGGCAGCGCACCATCACATTCTTAATGGGGCAGCTTGGGATAGGCAATAAATGCTGGCCCAGCCGGTGATGCCCACATCCAATGAGTGAATAAAAAAAGTACTGACCCCATTGATCCTGTGTCACTCCAAATTATTGAATGCTTTGTGGAAATCCAAATGTGTTTCATCTACTAGTTAACTATGATCTAACAACCTTTGTAACAGACTCTACTAATTTCCCAATAGCAGATGTTAAGCTCAGTGACCTACATCATGACAGATGCTGCCAGACCTGCTGAGCCTTTCCAACAATTTCTGTTTTTGTTTCTAATTTCCAGCATCTGCAGTTCTTTTAATTGTTATTTCACATGTTTTATTGTCAGTTTGCCAATCCTCTGGGACTTTCCCAAAATCTTAGAATTCCTGGAGGATTCATTTACATTGGTCCCCGAAAGCAAGGGGGGTGGGACTACAGACATATCCGGAACTGGCTCCCAGACCTCTGGTCCAATTACAAGGCTGTGCCTGGAGTCTATGACATTGTCTTAGGCCAATGAGGACTGGGAATAGTGGAGCTCCGCCCTGATTGACATGCAGATAACCAATCATCAGCTTGAATTAGGGTAGAGAGGCAGCCATTGTTTATTTGGCCAATGGGAGTGGATAAGCAACTATAAAACCAGGGAAAGGAATAACCAACATATCACAAGGGAACCAAAACACTTCAGTATTTACTGTAAGCTGCATAGGATCAAAGAAAATAGGAGTAGGCCATTCGGCCCTTTGAGCCTGCTCTGCCATTCAATATGATCATGGCTGATGATCCAACTCAGTCCCCTGTTCCTGCTTTCTCCCCCTTCCCCTTTGATCCGTTTAGCCCTAAGAACTATATCCAACTCCTTCTTGAAAACATTCAATGGTTTGACTTCAATCACTTTCTGTGACAGAGAATTTCATAGGCTTACGGCTTGGTACGGCAACTGCTCTGCCCAGGACCTTAGGAAACAACAGAGAGTTGTGAACACAGATCAATCCATCACACAAGCCAACCTTCCTCCATAGACTCCATAGACAATTCTCACTGCTTTAGAAAGGCAGCCAACATCATCAAAGACCCATCCATCCCAGTTATAATCTCTTCCAAACCTCTTCAATCGGGCAGAAGTTACAAAAGCTTAAACACTCACACCAACAAATTCAAGAACCGCTTCTTCCCCTCTGTTATCAAACTTCTGAATGGACCTATCAAATTTAAATTTAATGTTGACCTTGCTCTTTGTGCACTTTCTCTGCAGCTGTAACATTTTATTCCTCGCTCTGTTCTATTACCCTAACGCACTTTGTATGGCATGATCTGCCTGTACTGTATGCAAAACAAAAGATTTAGATTTTATTGTCAAGTGTGTTCAAGTACATAAGTACAGGAGTACAGTGAAAAGTGTATAATGTTGCCACATATGCCACCATCTTAGATACCAAGGTATCTAGGTACAAAAAAAGCTTAGGTACAAAGTAGTAAAAGAAAAAAGAGTTAAAAAGTTAACCATTACTTCATAAAATAGTAGAAAAGTAAAGAACTAGGTAATAGTTTACATTAAAGTCTTTCATAATTTAAACTAGGAAAATAAAGGAATAAATTAGAAGTTGAACAGTCTTGGATGAGTCCTCTGCTTATCTCACTCGGCTCTCTGTCTTTGACACCACCGCCACAGATACCATCACTGCTGCTGAAACTGTCGTCCCTGCGATCTCCCCCTGGTGCCTCGGGAACCGGCAGGAGCCACTCACAAGCCGAGCCAAGACACCCGGCATGAGCTGCCGAGACAATGGGCCGGGAACTTGTGTTTTCACTGTACTTAGGTACACGTGACAATAATAAATCAAATCAACATCACCTCTCTCTGGATGGAGAAATTGTCATTTCAATTTTAAGTGGCCTACGCCATATCTTTAGACTGTGATACCCAGTTCTGGATTCCATGGTCATTGGGAACATCCTTCCTGCATTTACCCTGTCTAGTAATGTTAGAATCTTTACGAGATTTTATGAGATATATGTCTGCATGGGGTTGCCTCTAGTTTCCTCCCACATTTCAAAGATGTGCAGGTTAGGGTGGATTGGCCATGCTAAATCGCCCGTAGTGCCCAGGGATGTGCAGGCTGGGTGGGTTAGCCATGAGAAAGGCAGGGTTATGGGGATAGGGAGTGGGCTGGGTGGGATGCTATTCGGAGTATCAGCATGGACTGAATGGCCTGCTTCCACACTGTGGGGATTCTATGAAATTATAATCACATGTAAGGCAGTACTGAACAAACTGATGGTCCTGTGGATTGTTGAGTCCCAGGTCCTGATGAACTTCATCCTAGTGGAGTAGTAGATGCATTGGTGTTAATTTACCAACATTTGTTAAGTTTCAGAAAGTTTCAATTAGACCGGAAGGTAGCAAATGTAACCTCTTTATTCAAGAATGGTGGGAGGCAGAAAACAGGAAACTATTGGCCAGTTGGCTTGAGGTCTGGAGTAGGCAGAGTGTGAGAATTGATTATTAAAGAAGTTATTACTGGACATTAGGGAAACTGAGGGTAAACAGGATTAATCAGCATTGTTTTGTGAAAGGGAAATACCATTTAAACAAAGTATTGGAAGGATACCATTTAAACAATGTAACGTCCTGAGGGAAAAAGTGAGTCCATTGATGCACTGTACCTGGATTTCCAAAACCCACTTCACAAAGTTCCACATAAAAGGCAGAAAGGGAGTACATGAAGGGTCCCGGCCCGAAGCGTCAGCTTTCCTGCTCCTCCGATGCTGCCTGGCCTGCTGTGTTCATCCAGCTCCACACTGTTGTCTCTGACTCCAGCATCAGCGGTTCTTACTATCTCAGAGTAAGAGGACTAAGCGGGCAGTGCAGGAATCCCCTATGGCCATTCCTTGGAAATACTGATATAACACTTTTTACTGCTGAGGGGAATGGCCTCTAAGGGAAAACAGCAACAGCCAAGCTTATGGCATCACGATTATTTCTGCTGCACAAGGCTTGAAATGCAATAGTCATAGGGAATTCAATTGTAAGGGGAAATAGAACAGTGTTTCTGTGGCCACAAACAAGGCTCCAGAATGAACATAGAACATAGAACAGTACGGCCCAATACAGGCCCTTCGGCCCACAATGTTGTGCCGAAATTTTACGCTAAAGCTAAGACCTGTCTAACCTCCACCCCTACCTTATACTATCATCCATATGCCTAACTAATAGCCGCTTAAATGCCCCTAATGAGGCCAACTCCACCACCCTCTCCAGCAATGCATTCCACGGCCCGACTACTCTCTGAGTAAAGAACCTACCTCTGACGTCTCCCCTACATCAACCTCCACTCACTTTAAAACTATGTCCCCTCATAATAGATACCTCCACCCTAGGAAAAAGTCTCTGGCTGTCCACTCTATCTATACCTCTGATCATTTTGTACACCTCTATCAAGTCACCTCTCATCCTTCATCGTTCTAAAGAGAAAAGCCCTAACTCTCTCAACCTTTCCTCGTAAGACCCTCCCTCCATTCCAGGCAACAGCCTGGTAAATCTCCTCTGCACCTTTTCCAACGCCTCCACATCTTTCCTGTAATGAGGTGACCAGAACTGGACATAATACTCCAGATGTGGCCGAACCAGGCTTTTGTATAGCTGGAGCAAAACTTCACGACTCTTGAACTCAATCCCTCTATTAATGAAAGCTAACGCACCATACGCCTTCTTAACAACTCTATCCACCTGGGTGGCAGCTTTCAGGGAACTGTGAACATGAACCCCAAGATCCCTCTGCTCCTCCACACTGCCAAGAATCTTTCCGTTAACCCTGTATTCTGTTTTCAAGTTTGTCCTTCCAAAATGAATCACCTCACACTTTTCAGGGTTAAACTCCATCTGCCACTTCTCAGCCCAGCTCTGCATTCTATCAATGTCCCTTTGTAACCTAGAACAGCCCTCCGCACTGTCCACAACGTGACCCACCTTCGTATCGTCCACGAACTTGCTAATCCACCCTTCCACTCCCTCATCCAAACCATTTACAAAAATCACAAATAGAAGAGGACCCAGGACAGATCCTTGTGGTACACCACTCGTAACTGAGCACCATGTTGAATATTTTCTGTCCACTACCAACCTTTGTCTTCTAAGGGTCAGCCAATTCCGAATCCAATCTGCCACATTTCCCCCTATCCCATGCCTCCTTACCTTCTGCATGAGCCCACCATGGGAAACCTTATCAAACGCGTTACTTAAATCCATGTATACCACATCCACTGCTCTACCTTCATCCACGTGTTTGGTCACCTCTTCAAAGAATTCAATAAGGTTTGTGAGGCATGATCTACCCCTCAATGGTATGTTTCCTCCCTGGTACTAGGGTGAAGGATGTCTCAGAGAGGGTACAGGATATCCTGGAGGGAGAGAGTTAACAGCCAGTGTCCATGATAAACATTGGTACCATTGACATAGGTTACAGTAAGGGATGAGGTCCTAAAAGCAGAATACAGGGATTTAGGAAGTAATTTGAAAAGTAGAACCTCGAATGTCATGATCTCGGGATTACTGCCAGTGTTACGTGCTAGCCAAAGGAGAAATAGCAGGATGCATCAGCTGAACGTGTGGCTGGAGAGATGGTGTGAGAGGACGGTTTCTAGGATTTTGGGATCAGTTCTAGGGGAGGTGGGACTAGGACAAACTAATCACGTTGGACCTGAGCAGGACTGGAACTGATGTCCTCAGAGGTGTATCTGCCAGTGCAGTTAGGGAGGGTTTAAACTTAAATGACTGGGGTTTGAGAATCTATACAGAGAGACAGAAGAGAGGGAAACAAGGGGGGAGAAAAAGACAAGGTTGGAAATAAAAAAGGCGACAGGCAGAGAATTCAAGATAAAGAATCAAACAAGGCGTCAGTGCAAAATAATGCGAACATAAAACCATAACATATTAGAGCAGCATGTGGTCATTCGACCCATCGAGTCTGCTCTGCTATTCGATCATGGATGATGTGTTTCTCAAACCCTAGTCAAGCATGATCGAAAACAACATGCTGGGGATCACAGCAGGTCAGATAGTGTTCGTGAAGAGGGAACAAGCTAATGTTTCACGTCTAGATGACACTTCATCAGAGCTGGCATAAAGTGTGGAGGGGGTTGCATTTATGCTGTAGTTGCACTGAAGAGTGCTGTAGGACAGAGGCTTCTGATAGGGCAAATTAACTGATTGCAATGTGAGAATATCAGATCAATGGTGTGTCTAAATGCCAGACGGGAAAGGACAGACAGTCCCACTGGGGTGGGGGGAGGAGAGAGAGGACATGGTGACGGAGAATGTAACAAGTAAAGCGAAAAAGAAGGGAAGAAATGGGAGTGAGTTCACAATTTGAAGGTTTTGAACTCAATATTAAGTCTAGAAGGCTGTAAAGTGCCTAGTCTGAAGATGAGATGTTGTCCCTCCAGTTTGCGCTGTGATTCACTGGAACAGTGCAGCATGCAAAGGACAGACACATGGGCATGTGAGCAGAATGCTGTGATAAAACGACTGGCTACGGGAAGGTTGGGGTCCTGCTTGTGCACGGACCGGAGGTGTTCTGCAAAGTGACCACCTGGTCTGCAACCAGGAGACAGTAAGAACTGTAGATGCTGGAGTCAGACTCAATACAGTGTGGGGCTTGAGGAGCACAGCAGGTCAGGCAGCATTAGAGGGGCAGGAAAGTCGATGTTTCAGGCCTGGGCCCTGCATCAGGACCCCCGGATGAAGGGTGTAAACCCAAAATGTCGACTTTCCTGCCCCTCTGAAGCTGCCTGACCTGCTGTGTTCCTCCAGCACCACACTGTATTGACCCAGTCTGTGTTTGATTTCTCCAATATAGAGTAAGCCACATTGGGTGCAGCGAATGTAACAGACCAATTTGGAGGTGGTACAGGTGAAATGCTGCTTCATGTAGAAAGACTGTTTAGGCCCTTGGATGGTGAGCAGGGACATCGTGAAGGAGCAGGTGTTTCATCTTCTGCAGTTACTTGGCAAAGTGCTGTAGGAAGCGGGAGTAATGTTGGTGATCGTGGAATGGTCTAGGGTATCCAAGAGGAAACAATCCCTGCAAAATGCAGACAGAGGGAGGGAGGGGAAGATGTGTTTCGTGGTAGCATGCTGCTGGAGTTGTCTGAAATGGCAGAGAATGATCTTTTGAATGTTGGGATACAAAGAGAGGACAAGGAAGAACCAGTCATGATGTTGTGAGTGATGGGAAGGGGCAAGGACAGAAGCATGGGTGATTGATCGGATGTGGTTGAGGGCCCTTGTCACCCACAGTGAGTGGGAAAACATGG
>NW_025977406.1:0-6987 GCF_021869965.1 Rhincodon typus | reverse complement strand
CTGCTTGGCCTGCTGTGTTCATCCAGCCCTGCACCTTGTTGTCTCGGATTCTCCAGCATCTGCAGTTCCTACTATCTCTTGTGTCCAATTTGCCAGCTCTCCCTGGATTCTCTTTCATATCTGTGCTAATGCGAACATGTTTTATAGAATAAGTTAATTTCTTGCTGTTGGCCCGCAACAAGGAATACTGACGCTGCACAGGAGTATACTGCCCCCCCCCCCCCCCTCCTCTGCAGCTATTAATTTGTATTCGCATTAAGTGTACACAGTTCATTTGTGGATCTATTACTGGTTTAACACCCAAATAAGAATCAGTTTAGGCATTCAATATTTCACTTGCTGCTGGATCATGCAATCACCCAACTTTCACTATCCAGCGTTTACCTGCTGAAATTGTGCAAGACTGTGACACAGTGCAATTCCATCAGTAGCTAAGGGGCAGAACAGGGAAGTCATATTGAATCACAGCAATACCAAGAATTCTCTTGATCATATTGAAGAACCTAATTGTTTTGGAGCTTCAGGATGCTCTGCAAAATTTTAAATGATTGCTTTTCATGCTTAGATCAGTGTGTTTTTGTTTAACTCTCTTGGAATCTGAGAGGTTTAAAATAATTTGCAAATGGGTTTGAGCATTATTCCAGTGAACAATGCAACTTTATGCTTCGGAGATTCTGGTAATCTCAGAGGCCCAAATCGAATATCGTGGAAACAGGATTTGGCTTCTTCCCTATTAACCATTCCCGTAGACCTATTTTGTTCCCATTGGGAGCAATTATCCAAATTATTATGTATTGTTTGATGCTGCTTATCATAACAGTCCCCTTTAGGGCAGTCTGCAGTCAATCTTCTTTGCTAAACATCATGACTCAAGGAGATTTCTAAAAGTTTTCTCCTCTGTTAATTACAAAGGAACAAGACTGATAATATTCCCACTAGAAATCCAACCTGGGATTTCAATTTTCAATGATATTCAACATTGGTCCTTCTGGTTGAGGGCCTCGTACTTCACCACAAGAACCACAGAACTATGAACCATAAGGTATTTTAACACAGATATTAACAGTGTTTTGAAATAAAAGAACATTGTCATAGATTACACTGCATCAATTGACCATTGAAGTTTTGAAATGTCTTTTAAAAAATGTGGTGAATGTATAGGTCAAGTATAAGATGTGTCAAGTGTTGTGATCTATTTCATAATTGATGTGTTTTAGAATATAATTGTTAGTTTTAGGCATTAGAGTTTCAACTGGATAAAGAGGAATCAAAAACACAATGCTGCAGATGCTTCAAATCTGAAATAAAAAATAAAAATTAATGTTTGAAGATCTCAACAGATTGGCGGCATCAGTGAAGAGAAACACCACATTAACATTTTTGGTCAAGATGACCTTTTATTGGACCAGTATCATCCCTGCTTCAATCTCCAGCAGATTACAAGATCCCTACTGCAGGGCATAGCATTCCCTAGTGTCAGTGTGATAAGGTGTATGCGCACCACCCATGGAGAATTGTCCATTGAATAGTCTTGCACTTCACATGAAATGGTAAGAAAAATGGTAATAACCAGGTGGAAAATTAAACATTTTGTAATGAATTTTTGACCTTTTTTCAATAAACAATTTATTTTCAAGTTGCAAATCATCTTTTATCATCTGACAAAATTCAGGTATGTTTTCCCATGGTATGATTGAATTCCTATTTTACAACACATTTAAAAATTTCTCAGAAATTTATGCTTTCAAAACTGACATAATTCAGGTATACTGAAGAAATGAATTAGACCAAAAAAAAATGTGTTCACTGAAATTTGTATTTGGTGCCGATAAAATGTGGTTGTCTTAGTCCCTGAGTCAACTAATGTGCCACAATCTGTGGTGAATACAAAGTCCAAAGTTCATCTCAATATCAAATTGATCGGTAAATTACCTTGTTGCTTTACAATTTTAATTTTTTATGCAGCATCTGGTGATTCAAGAAACCATTGGGTTAATTTTTGTCTTTGTCCCATCTGGCAGAGCAGATTGTCCATTATAGGACCCACTCCATTTTGATTCTATTAATTTTTATGTATCTTTAGATATTATTGACATCCCTGGTTTGCTGCCAAGTTGTAGTAAAGAGCTTGGCTGGTGCTCTTTGGTTTATCAATAATAGCTGGATTAAAGAACATGAAAATGGAAGTACGATCATACAATCCAAATAGAACATTTTAAACAACAAAAATTACTGGAGAAATTCAGTTCTGGCAGCATCTGGGGAGAGAAAACAGAAGACCTTCCTTTCCATGCATGCTGTTTTAGTTAGTTTCAAATCTTCAGCATCTGCACTTCTTTGTTAGACATAATAAATTTTAATCTGTTTTGCTTGCATGGAGGATCTTGCTGGGTTACAGGTCCTTCAGTTTATTGAGAAAGTGTAGGCTCATAGAATCCTTACAGTGTGGAAACAGGCCCTTTGGCCCAACAAGTCCACACCAACCCTTGGAGGATCCCACCCAGACCCATCCCCCTATAACCCACCTACTCTACAGACCCCTGAATGCTACAGGCAATTTAGCTTAGCCAATCCACCTAACCTGCACATCTTTGGACTGTGGGAGGAAACCAGAGTACCCAGAGGAAACCCACGCAGACACAGGGAGAATGTGCAAACTCCACACAGACAGTCGCCCGAGGGTGGAATTGAACCCGGGTCCCTGGCGCTGTGAGGCAGCAGTGCTAACCACTGAGCCACTCTGCTGGCCAGTGTATTTCTGGAAGGAACCTTTCACAACTTTCACCACCCATCTCTTGCCTCTAGCAGTGCTATCTGTTACCCTTTTGGCTATCTGTCTCCCTCCACATGGATATAGTTAAGTTTGGCTGGGATGGTTAAGCAAAAAAAAAGGAAATCATAGCCCATTTTGGACATGCAGCTGGATTTTCCTTTCCATTGGCTTTAATGTGGAACAGTGCTCAAACTGTTTAATATTATAGTCAGGCTCCATCCAGAGTGCTTTCTGTACTTTTTATCATCAAAGGCACAAGAGAAACATTGAAGTCCTGGAATGGTGTAGAGTAAAGGCACATGGTTTATCCCTAATATCAAAGGACAGAATTCAAACGAAATTTTCTTCAATGTCAGAAACAACTTAATTCAAGGGAGCTTTATAAAAAGTCTATAATACTATAAAAAGTGAATCTGCTGTTCTACTTCAACTTGTATGACAACTTCAGTTTGCAAACTGATAGAAAGTACTTCTCTAAATGGCCTTCTGTTTAGGAAGCTAATAAAACTGAAATTATTACCGAGGCAGTTAGATGGTATGTTGGAACTGTAGGTTTCTGTGGGAAGGTGAGCTCGGTCAACCGATCAGCCTCCTGCGCCTTTAAGTATTGTGAGCAAAAGTTAAGTGATGGACTTCGGTGGGAACTTAACAGATACACTAACAGTGAAAATCAGGATCATTTCTTTGTGACCCGCTGAAAAAAAAATCAATATCAAGAGAGTTTAAAAATATTCTAATGGAACAGATTTCCTTTGTGATTGAGGCACAGGAAAGAATTAGTACCGTCTTCAGGGAATGTGCAAATTTAGGAAGCAGAACAGATGGCCTGTAAGAGACATTCATCATTTTCAAGTGAGGTAATGATATAGCTAATTAGTTAGAATTATTGCAACGCAGCTGTATTGTCACATAATTATAAAAATACTCTGTCTACTATGACATCCTATGAAAGTTTTTAAAAAAAAAAAAGTGGTCTTCCTCAGATCTGATGATATATAGCAATGTTCTACAGCAATTTAATCTGTGAAAGAAGCTGGCAAATGTTTGGTGGATCAGAGCTGTAAAATGGATTAGAATATTTTCTGTAGGCTCCATGGTAGCTCAGTGCATTCACCCTAATAAATCATTTCACCAGCTATAAGTCAAGAGTACCGTCCACTTGCCTGGGTCAGTGCAGCTCCAATAGCACTCAACAAGCTTGATGCCATCCAGGACAAAGCAGCCATTTTATCGACACTCCATCCATTCACTTCCTTCACCACCAGTGCACAATGGCTGCAGAATTTACCATCTACAGGATACACTGCTGCAGCTCATCAAAGTGCCTTCTCCAGCACCTAGAAAAAATGAACAGCAGAAACATAGTTGTAACACCACTTGCACACTCCTCTTCAAGTCTCACATTATTTTGACATGGAATTACGTTTCTGTCCCTTTGCTATTGCTTAGGTAGAAAGCTGGAACCCCCTTGCTAAAAAAAAGTACCATCAGTCTACAGGGGTGGCATGGTGGCTCAGAGGTTAGCACTGCTGCCTCACAGCACCAGGGACCCAGGTTCAATTCCACTCTCAGGCAACTGTCTGTGTGGAGTTTGCACATTCTCCCCATGTCTGTGTGGGTTTCCTCCTGCAGTCCACAGATGTGTAGGTTAGGTGGACTGGCCATGCTAAATTGCCCATAGCGTTCAGGGATGTGGAGCTTAGGTGGGCTATAGGAGGATGGGCTGGTGTGGACTTGTTGGGCTGAAGGGCCTGTTTCCACACTGTAGGGATTCTATGATCTATCTACACCTACTGACTGCAACTGTCCAAGAAGATGGATTATCACTAATTTTTCAAGGGGTTATTGGTGATATGCACTAAATGCTGGCTTTGCCAGTGATATTCGCATTCCATGAAGGAATTGAAACATAATTTGGAAATAATGTAATTTGTGTTCCTGCATTATGGAAGAGAAAAACAACCAAGACGCTTCCTCCTGTTTGCTAACCAGCATACTGGCTGAAATATCGTCGGCATTTCAGTTCAGGGTGAAACTGGACGTAGCCTGTAATTATGATCGACCTCTGAAATGAGGTGTTGCATACAAATGAACTGAGAAGTGCAGGAGGAGGCAGCAACTTTTAGAAATTTGGTAACCAATTTCAACAGATCAGGGAAGTGCCAGCCTTTTTTTACTCATGCATGGGATGTGAGCTTCGCTGACATTTGTTGTCCATTCCTAATTGCGTTTGCTTGATCATTTTAGAGCTAACCACATTATTATGAATCTGGAGTTACATGTAGGCCAGACCAGGTATCGAACACAGATTTCCTTCCTTAATGGGCATTCATCAGTTTTTATTACAGGTAGTTTTCTCTCACCATTGCTGAGATTATTTCTGGGATTTGAACCATATCCCCCTAGAGCGACAGTCTGGGACTTTGATTACCAGTCCAATGACTTTACTTCTATGCCACTACTTCTGCCAATTCTAATATGACTAATGGTGATTTCTAGACTGATGTCCCTGTTTTATGTGATACATTATGTAAATGTCAACACCTATTAGCGAGGGCCCAAGGATTAATTTTTTTGGCAACATTGAACATCCTGACAGTGAAGGGACTGTTGGCATGCTTCTTATTAAATGATTTTAGGTGATTTCCACCTCAGTCTTCCAAAATATCCAATATTGAACGTGTCTTCCCTCAATTCAAAGGGGATAGAGGCTGTTTGTGGTGTCAAATATAATAAGAACTGAACTTGAACTCTTTAAAAGTTTGATGGCAATATTATCTCCTGTTGGTTATAGGCGTCAACTCCCTCACATGTTATTGAAATAAAATTCTCATGCTTGGTTATTTATTTCTTTCCCATTTTCAGAAAACCTTACAATTTTCTTGCTGATTCTAGGACTAGCATCTCTGATGGTAGAATGCAATTAAGTCATCATTAATATAATTTCTTGGCCTGTTCATGATTGTAATTTGAGTAAATAATGTAAATTTATATCCCGTCAGTAGAATGGTTGTAATTCTCCAAAAAAGTTGGATCACAACAAAGTCTTTTTTTCTGGGATATGGCATTATGTAAAAATAATAATCCTACAGCTGAGTGTTGCTTACTGGAATATCTAACCAATTGTTAGTTTTCAGTAGTTGCATTGTTACATTTCTGAAAATTCAATGGTGCTGTTTATTATAAAATATAGATTGAAGGCTTTTTCTCTGAAATTTAGGTTGTGACATCTCACGATAATGTAACTTTTCAGCAACAGTGGAAATCAGTTGGAGTTCATTCTAGATGTATGTCACGTTGGAACATTGATAAAATGTCCCAATCTTCAAGTATTCTTTTGAATTTTTCATGTTTGTCAGATCTCAAAAGCAATTTTATTACTACTAACATAATGATCAGAACAGCATCCCTAGATCATCAACAAATATGACCTACATGCCTTCATCTATGCCTTAAGCTTCACAAAGCGTCTCTGTTCAGCCAAGCAGAATGCTGTTTAAACTCATTATGCGCTGATCTCACAAACATTGAGGTACATGAGTAGTTCAAAACTATATTCCACAAGGTCCATGTACCTTAACTTCTCTTATCTCCTTTAGAATATTCCTTGAAACTTACTTCCAGTAAGCTCGCATGATATCATCATTTTGTTCATTGTCAATCTGATAAAATGCCTTTTGCAGTGCTTCTTGAAATGTTTAACTACATTAGAAATTAGCTGTGCATTGTGAGTTGTTTTTAGGTAGTACACAGTGAATTTGAATGTTTCGGGATTGTTACCATTAAAAGAAATGTAGAATGAAGTAAAAAAAGCTCGCCAATAGGGCTGTGGATTGAATGCTGGTTTCTCCCTGAAAAGTGTATCTTTAAGTCCACTGCAACTGTTGCTATCCTTTCAATCCAATATGAAATGGATTTCACGTTACAGTTTAATCTTCTGGGCTTCTACGAGCCTTTGAAATATAGATTGTGATCATTTCTCTGAGCTACTCCATTGTCAATTTATGTTGTGCACTGTAGGTCAGATTTTTCATCTTGGTGATAATGATTAGAGTAGGCCATGGCGCATTTTCCTACTACAATTAAATTCTTTGATACACAAAGTTGAAAAGACATTGATCATATTTTAATAAGGTGTAGAGCTGGATGAACACAGCAGGCCAAGCAGCATCAGAGGAGCAGGAAGGCTGATGTTTTGGGCCTAGACCCTTCAT
>NW_025977405.1:0-6987 GCF_021869965.1 Rhincodon typus | reverse complement strand
CTCCTGAAGAAGGGTCCAGACCCGAAACGTCAGCTTTCCTGCTCCTCTGATGCTGCTTGGCCTTCTGTGTTTATCCAGCTCTGCACCTTGTTAACTCAAACTATTCTTCCAATTGCCATTCTTCAATTGGCATCCCAATGTTCTAAGGTTCTTGCCACCAACAAGGTACATGGATGTATGCCAACAGTCTTATTCAAATGGGCCAACAATGGCAAATTAGGTCTTTCTCTGAGCAAAGTTACAACCAGAATTTTGCCACAGCTGCATTTGCGCTCCCAGAGGCGATCCTATCACGATCCCATTAAACTTTGCTGTCCACTACACCATCAATTTTGGTGTCATCTGCAAACTTACTAATCTTACCTCCTATATTCACAACCAAATCATTTATATAAATGACAAAAAGCAGTGGACCTAGCACCGATCCTTGCAGCACACCACTGGTCACACCCTGCAGTCCAAAAAGCAACCCTCCACTACCACCATCTGTCTCCTACCTTCGAGCTGGTTATATATCCAAATAGCTAGTTCTCTCTGTATTCCATGTGGCCTAATGTTGTTAAATAATCTACCATGTGGAATCTTGTTGAACGCCTTACTGAAATCCATGTACACCACGTCCACCGCTCCACCTTCATCAATCCACTTCATCACTTCTTCAAAAAATTCAATCAAGTTAGTGAGACACAATTCCCATGCCTGAAGCCATGTTGACTATCCCTAATTAGTCCTTGCCTTTCCAAATAGATGTAAACCCTGTACTTCAGAATCCCCTCCAACAACTTGCCCACAACCAATGTCAGGGTCCTGAACATCCCAGATGTCCTCTTATTTCCGCAAGGACTACAATTTCCCCCTTTGGTGATCCAAAATGCTCTCGACCACATCTCTTGCTCTTCCCACACCTCTGTCCTCACATCCCCTCCTCCCTACAAAAACAAAGACAGAATCCCCCTTGTCCTCACATATCACCCCACTAACCTCCATATCCAAAGTATCATTCTCCACAACTTCTGCCACCTACAATCCAACCCCACAACCAAAGATATATTTGCCTCCCTACCCCTATCTGCCTTTCGTAGGGACCATTCTCTCCGCAACTCTCTCGTCCGCTCCACACTCCCCACTAGCCTCACCACCCCTGGCACCTTTCCCTGCAATGGCAGGAGGTGCTACACCTGTTCCTACACCTCCCCCCTCACCTCCATTTAAGGCATCAAACAAACCTTTCACATCAGTCAGAGGTTCACCTGCACATCCATCAATGTGGTCTATTGCATCCGTTGCTCCCGATGTGGCCTCCTCTACATCGGTGAGACCAAGCAGAGGCTCAGAGACCGCTTTGTAGAGCACCGGCACTCTGTTCGCAACAAATGACAACACCTCCTGGTCACGAACCACTTCAACGACATGTCCATCCTGGGCCTCCTCCAGTATCACAACAAATGACAACACCTTCTGGTGGCGAACCATTTCAACTCCCCACCCCACCCCATTCCCTGGGTGACATGTCCATCCTGGGCCTCCTCCAGTGCCACAGTGACACCACCCAGAAACTGGAGGAACAGCACCTCACATTCCACCTTGGGAGCCTACAGCGCAATGGCCTAAATGTGGACTTTGTCAGTTTCAAAATCTCCCCACCGCCGGCCTCATCCCATGACCAACCCTCCCTCTCATCCCCGCCTCCTTGACCTGACACAACCTGTCCACCTTCTCTCCCACCTACCTGCTTTTCCCATCTCACTAACCAATCCCCACCACTCCCTACCTGCACTCGCCTATCACCATCCCACCTACCTTCCCCAGCCCCACCCCTCCTCTATTTATTTCTGACCTCCTTTCCCCCTCCCCCATTTCTGAAGAAGGGTCCTGACCTGAAACATCAGCTTTCCTGCTCCTCTAATGCTGGCTGGCCTGCTGTGTTCCCCAGCTCCACACTGTGTTATCTCTGACTCCAGCATCGGCAGTTCTCACTATTTCTCACTGGTCTATAGTTCCCTGGCTGTTCCTTACCACCTTTCTTAAATGGTGGCACCACGTTAGCCAACCTCCAGTCCTCTGGTACCTCGCCCGTGGCTATCAATGATACAAATATCTCAGCAAGGGACCCAGCAATCACTCCCATAACTTCCCACAAAGTTCTAGACTACACCTGATCAGGTCCTGGGAATTTATCCACCTTTATGCATTTTAAGATGTCCAGCACCTCCTCCTCTGTAATATAGACGCTTTTCAAGATATCATTATCTATTAAGGGATACATCAGGAATCTGATATGTTTTACTGCTGAATTCATTGACAACTTCTCTCAACATGAAAGTTTATTTAATTACTTTCAAATGGATTATGATCCTTTTCTTTGTGATTTGATGCCACACAATGAGTTGGATTCTTTACAAAGTGGTCATGGAGAAGGTAAAGTCAAGAACTGTCTTTGGGCTTAGGCTTCAATGTAACATTAGTTACTATGTGTTAACACTAAATAGTGGAATAAACACTAAATAAGGAATAAGCTATCTTCTCGATAAAAGTCCCTGAAAGACAGAGAATTTGGAGGGTTCCAACTCAATAATTATCCAGGAAAGCTTAGAGAATTGAAAACCTCCTCCAACTCCTGAAGAACTATTAAAGTGAACTCCAGATTTACAACTGATTGCCCCCAACCTACCCTACTGGGCTTCACATTTGTAACCCCAACTCACCCTACTGGGCTTCACATTCGTAACCCCAACTCATAGCACTGCTCCCCCCCACCCCACCCCACCCCCTCTCCCCCTAACGCTGCCCTCACCAGACCTGACACTACGTCTGACCAGACATCCTTCCCTCCACACCCCTCCCCAACCAGACTTGATAATCCCCCTTCATATCAATCCCAACAGCCCACTCTCATCCTACACTGACCCAGCATTCTCCAATCCTGAGTCAATATGATCCACCCTCAGAACCAAACCACACCCCCAATCTGACTGTGACTTAACCTGACTTGACACACTTCCCTAAGTGAACCAAACTCCATTCCCCAATTAAATCCCCAGATGTGACATGTCTCAATCTGCCAAACCCCCAGACCAACACATCTCCACTTAACCACAAATCAGCAGCTCCTACAATGATAATCTAAACTGTTGGAGAATTCCTGGCCAGGGGAGTCCCCTGTCCAAGAATGTCTAGCACAAACTGGTTTCCAACCCTGATCATAATTACCGAGCCATTAATGGGTTTGAATTTCAGCATGTGATCTGTCCAAAAGTAAAACTGATGTTACAGAATGGCTGCCTGTTCAAGAAATCACTTCATTTTCAATTCCAGTGAAGATAGTTTTATGACACATTTGAAGACTTTCCCATTGCGATCTTTTACTTTTAGAGACTTTGTTTCTTTTCTGAAGGCCTTTGAATTTGCTTTACTGTAACACTTCTGTTCTGCATGTTGTCATTTCCCATGTGCAAGGTGTGGTTCAGTGGGTCACGCCCTGAGTCAGGTAGTTGTAGATTGAAGAACCATTTCAGAAATTAAACATGACAATCCAGGCTGATACTCTATTGCAATACTGTGAGTGAGCTGCATTGTCTTCCCACCATCTGTTAAACCAAGTACCCATCTGCTGTCTCAAATGGATATAAAAGTTCACATGAGTGTATTTCAAAAAGCTAGAGTGTTATCCACAGTAGTCTGGGCAATATTTTTCCCACAATTAGTATCAGAAAATAGATATCCAGTCATACTCGCAGAGATGTTTGTGAGATCTTTCTGTGTGCAAATTGACTGCCATGTTTCCAACATTACAACAGTGATTTCAAAAATATCATATTGACTGTGCTTTGGCATCACCTCTGGTCATGAAAGGTTCTATTCTATAAAAGTGAATATTTATTTTGAAATGCAGACTATGTCTCTCAGGATCATAAAAGAAAACCCTTATAGATATCTGTGCACAGATTAGAAAGCTTAGAATACGCAATTAGCTCTTAATGGTAACAAATTGTTCATTAGATATCACTTGGAATTCCCACCCTATTTTTTTTCTTAGATCTAAATTATGGAAGAAAGCAATACTCACAGGACTAAAGCTTCTTGCTCAGATATATTAATTGATAGAATAGAATAGTAATTTATTGTCCCTTTTACTTTCACAAAAAAATAAAGTGAAAAGTGTTTAAGTTGCCATATTCCAGTATCATATTAATAACAGAAATCATATACATAAAAAAAATTAAGACAAACTCTGTCTTTGTTCAACTCACAGCTCATGGGTTCCGAAAATCATGGTAAAGACAGGAACCAGCTTCTCGACCACTACATAAAGCCAACATTTAAACCACCGAAACTTGGGCCATTGGCATCCCGGGCTGGATCACCATGCCACCAAAGAAGCTGTCTCAAGGATCCACTTCAA
This sequence comes from Rhincodon typus, assembly GCF_021869965.1. Classification (NCBI taxonomy): domain Eukaryota; kingdom Metazoa; phylum Chordata; class Chondrichthyes; order Orectolobiformes; family Rhincodontidae; genus Rhincodon; species Rhincodon typus. The sequence continues at coordinate 2,585 of NW_025977405.1, read as the reverse complement.
CGCCACAGCCAATGCTGAAGCAGGCCACCACACTGGGCCGCTTGAATCCCAGGCTGAAGACGCCACTGTGGCCACCTCAAGGAATCATGAGCCGATGGAATCCTAGGCTGGACCTACCTCATCGCAGAAGATGCTAAAGCAGACCACCACTTCGCAACACCCCCCAGGAATTGTCTGCAGTGGGAAAAGGAACAGACCACACTGCCTTTGCTGCTGCAGCAGCCTCCCGAAGCATCCTTCCTCCACCAAAGCTGTTAAAAGAAAGCAAGATGAATTTTGATGCTAACTATAAATAAATGAAAAAAAATTATTAAAAAGAAGGATGTGGCAGGCCTGGTGATCAGAACCACTTGGGCTCAGGAGCCAGAAGACTTCCTACCTACTCTGCCGCCACCATCTTCCAAAACAAAATAAAAGATTGAAGTCAAATTAAGCTGGAAGATTTACTGCAAGCCTTAAAATAGTGCAATTAACTCTGTCCATAAGAGAGAAAACTATCCCTATAGGGAGCACATTTCTTTGATTTGGATAAGCAACAAGAAATTCAGATGCGAAAGTGAAGTTTCTCTCTTTGCAGCCCTTTGAGATTTCAGGTTGCAAAACGAGAGTGTTAGGTTCACCAGAGTGCAGCAAATCTCTTGTAGGATCAAACTGTCGGCTAATTCACCATCTGCCTCAATCTGGAGTCAAAGCTGTCAATCATCCAAAACCAATGACATAACAGCATAAATGATTGCCTGGATTTACTGGTTAGCAGATCACCACGTGTCATCTGGGTTCTAAGTAACTGTGACTACAGAACCTAGTATAATTTAATTATAGAGTCATAGAGTTATATAACATGGAAACAGACCCATCGGTCCAACCTTTCCATGCCAACAGTAATCCCAAACTAAACCAGTCCCACCTGCCCGCGCTTGGCCCATATCCCTCCAAATATTTCCTCTTCATATCCTTACCCAAATGTCTTTTAAACATTGTAACTGTACTCACATCCACCAGTTACTCTGGCAGTTCATTCCACACACAAACTACTCTCTGGATGTGATGAAACATGATGAAAGAGATCTTCTTAAAAAGTCACTGTCACTGGTCTAGATGGAATGTTCTGAGGGTCGGTGTGGACTTGTTGGGCCAAAGTGCCTGTTTCCACACTGTAAGGGATTCTATGATTCTATGATTCAACAGACTGGATCCCAATCACTTCCACAAGATTCCACATTTAATGTTCTGAACTAATTGTTCTTAAACCTTTTTACCATATTTCTATGATTCCATTTTATATTTTTGAAATATTATCTGTAATACACTGCTTGAAAGGTCAGTGGAAGCAGTGTCAGTTCTAGCTTTCCAAAAGGAATTGAATGTAGATTTGAAAAGGGAAAACTTGCAAAGCTGTGGGGAAAGGGAGGGTGAGAGGAACTAATGGGGTAACAATTCTGAACTGTAGGCAGTGGGATGATGGCCAGTTTCTGTGTCGCACAATTTTCTGAACATCTTTTCAACACCACTGCAGTTATTTTTATTGGTTACACACTGCCATTTTCAAAATATTTAAATATTAGCAACTTGGTGACAGGATGTGAGTTTTCATTTCAATGGGGCAATTGAATTGGAAGGCAATCAGTGGTTAGAACCAATTGCTTCAACAACTGGTCTCATTAATCATGTAGACATTAATAACATAACAACCAAGTTATGCTGGGTGATACAAACCCATAAAACATTATGTATTTAATTCCTCTGTTCATTGTTTTAACAGACGTATTAACCTATTTAGGACAGAAAGTTTAAATCCATGAAATGGACAGCTGAATTCAATAAGGGTTAAGCATATGTGACATAATCACGAAGCAGCCTTATACATTTTAGAATTTATCTGATAGGAATCATTAAAATTCGTACTTCAAGCGTTTAAAAACAATTTTGCGTGCTTTACCATTCCAAAGAGTGAAATTCAATAGATTTTCTTGATGTAATAGATGATTAATAACTTTTGCATGATGCATGGCCTGTTACAAACATAATTGTCACGATGGCCAGCATTGCTTAGTGGTTACTGCCTCCTTACACCTCATCATGAAAAGTCATGACTAGTCTCACAATCTGTTCAGATTTTCAATTGCTTTCCAATTACAGGATCTGTAGTGGAAAGTGATTAATCAAATGACTACATGTTTTGTACATTTTGTGCTTATACTGCAGGCTGGCTGATGGGCCACGATTTGAATACAATATAGGATGATGAAGAAAGATTAGCCTTGTCTGCCCTTTTTTCCTGATCTTAGTGTTTCAGTAGAGCAGCACTGATGTCGGATGTAGAAGTGTTGCTTAAACAGCAACATTAAACAAGAAGTGCAGGAAGGCCAAGAGACAAATATATTGAAACTTTTTTTCTTATTAATATGACCAGTCCCCGGGCAAGGTTCCCTGTTTTTATTAAGGTTCCGGACACGATATCCCAAATGGTTAAGCTCCTGGCTGAGGGACGATGAATTGGCTTACCTCCTTTATTCACCCACTCAGTTTGTCACAACAAGGTTAATATAAACAGCAAATAACAAGGTGTAGAGCTGGATGAACAC
>NW_025977404.1:0-6988 GCF_021869965.1 Rhincodon typus | reverse complement strand
TCAGAAAAGGGTTAGACCTAACCCTAACCCTAACCTTTTCTGATGAAGGGTCTAGGCCTGAAACGTCAGCCTCTCTGCTCCTATGATGCTGCTTGGCCTGCTGTGTTCATCCAGCCCTGCACCTTGTTGTCTCTGAGTAATAATTAATTTGGTTGGGAGGGTGAGGCCTAGGTCAGATTTCAGGTTCCATGATTCCCTCAGCAGTCTGAATGCTATCGCTGCCGCTTGTCCCCTGATGTCATAATTTCTCCCCCTCTTTTCCTTTAGAATGCTACTTCTGTTGGTGATTTATTCCTGATGGTCCTTGAATTGGAAAAAAATGCTACAGAGTAGAAGCTTCCAAGGGAAGGGCTGTTGGTGTCTGTGATACCGAGCTCGATCTCCGAGGTGATAGAGATGGGATGTAGCTCGTCAGCTGTCATGGAAAACCAGTCAAGGAGATCCGACAGAGGTACGTACAGACAGAAGCACTCTGCATGTTCGGAAACCTCCCACATCGCCAGCCTCCTTATTAATAAATGAAAGAGGTGAGCCTGTGGGACTTGACATTTACCAATACAACGCAGAGATGACAATCCCCAGAATCTAAAGACGTGCAAACACAGCTTTTGCACGGTAAGCTTAGAATATTTCAGTTCTCAGTCACCAATTTTGTAAGGCGATGTTAGAAACATTGCAGATTTTCAAAATGTAGTTTTATATTCAGGAGAAATTCAAACAAATTCTTAATGGATTTTGATAGAATATCTACAAAAAGCATCTGGATGGGAACATGAATAGGAAAGGTTTAGAGGGATAAGGGCCAAATGCTGGCAAATAGGACTAGATTAATTTAGGATATCTGGTCAGCATGGACGAGTTGGATCGAAGGGTTTGTTTCCGTGCTGTACATCTCTATGACTCTAAATACTGCTCACAGATTGGAATCATATCTGACACATAGGAAGATGGTCATGGTTGTTGGAGGTCACTCAGCTCCAGGACATCTCTGCAGGAGTTCCTCAGGGTAATGTCCTAGGCCCAACCATCTCCAGCTGCTTCAGCATTGACCTTCCCTCCATTATAAGGTCAGAAGTGGGGATGTTCGCCGATGATTGCACAATGTTCAGCATCATTCGTGATTCCTCATATACTGAAACAGTCCATGTTCACATGCAGCAAGACCTGGACAATATCCAGGCCTGGGCTAATATATAACAAATAACATTTACAACACACAAATGCCAGGCAATGACCACCTCCATCAAGAAAGAATCTAATCATTGCACCTTGAAATTTAATGGTGTTACCATCACTGAATCCCCCATTATCAACATCCTAGGGGCTACCATTGACCAGAAACTGAACACAGAACTCACCACATAAACACGGTGGCTACAAGAGCAGATCAGACGCTAGGAATCCTGTGGCGAGAAACTCACTTCCTGACTCCCCAAGAACCTGTCCACAAGGCACAAGTCAGGAGTGTGATGGAATACTCCCCACTTGCCTGGATGAGTGCAGTCCCAACAACACTCAAGAAGCTTGACACCATCCAGGACAAAACAGCTCGCTTGACTAGCACCACAGCGCTCAGTGGTTAACGCTGTTGCCTCACAGTGCCAGGGACCTGGGTTCAATTCCAGCCTCAACCAGCTGTCTGTGTGGAATTTGCATATTCTCCCTGTGTCTGCATGGGTTTCCTCCCAAGTTCAAAGATGTGTAGGTTAGGTGGATTGGCCATGGGAAATGCAGGGTCACAGGGATAGTGTAGTTGGGGTGGGTGGGTCTAGGTGGGATGCTCTTTGGAGTGTCGGTGTGGACTGAATGGGCTAAATGGCCTGCTTCCACACTGTAGGAATTCCATGATTCTATCCACAAACATTCACTCCCTCCTCCACTGATGTTCAGTAGCAGCAGTGTGTACCATCTACAAAATTCACTGCAGAAATGCACCAAAAATCCTCAGACAGCACCTTTCAAATGCATGACTACTCCCATCTAGAAGGACAAGGACAGCAGGTACATGGGGAATACCATCCCCTGCAAGTTCCCCTCCCAGCCACTCACCATCCTGACATGGAAATATATCGCTGTTGCTTCAGTGTCACTGGGTCAAAATCATGGAATTCCCTCCCACACCTTCAGTTCTACCTACAGCAGGTGGACTGCAGCGGTTCAAGAAGGCAGCTTACCACCACCTTCTCCAGGGGCAACTAGGGATGGGCAAGAAATGCTGTCCCAGCCAGTGATGCCCATTCCCTATCAATAATTTCTTAAAAACATTATGTGAAACTCTTTCCATTGGCTGAAGGTTGATTACCAGAGGAAACAGATAATTGGTCAAAATTCCAAGAGAGATTCAAGGAATGTTATGATCCGGAATTGTCCAGATAAATGTGCAATGGAGCAAATTCCAGAATAATTTGCAAAGTAAAATGGGATAAATGGTAGCAGGTGAATTATTTGGAAGATAGTGAGGATAGAATACGTCTAATTTGATATCCCTTGTGGAGCATAAGGCCTCCTTGAATGTTATACAAACATCTGATTCCGTGTTCTAGTAATATGTGTTGTATTGACCTGAATGATTTTCAGTCCATTCATCATTGCGATAGATCATACCAGTCACAATCTTGCACATTCCAGTCTGTTCATAGAATCATACAGTATGCAAGAGGCCTTTTGGCCCATCAACTCTGTTCTACCAACAATATATTACCATCTACACTAGTCTCACTTTCCTGCAGTAGGCCCATAGCCTTGCATGTTATGACCCTTTCAGTTCTCATCCAAATACCTTTTAAAGGTTGTGAGGTTTCTCACCTCAAATACCCTCCACGTTTCAGTGCATTCCAGACCCCCACCACCCTCAAAACCCTTCTCAACTTCATGCCTTCCACTTTGAAATGTTGTGGCACACAAGACAGTCAGAGCACATACTCGTATCTGTTTCCATAGTCCAGTTCTGCGTGAGACCACTCCCCAGTGGGGTGCCACCACAGATGAAGTATGGTGGGCCAGGAATTTCTGGGACTCTTAATGCCTGCTATTACCATGTTGGAAGCATTTACAGATGGATACCCAACCTATTTGTCTGTGCTACAAACACACCTTCCTCAGTCATCAAGTCCTGAACTCCAACCCAGGGATTCAAGCTCAGACGTTAGGATGCTACCAATTGACACAGTATGTGAATGTGCAAACATCAAACAATCAGAAATCATCACATCTGGTGGCATTGATAAAAATGAAGGCTTGTTGCCTGTGAAATATTTTATACAGACACTTCGACAAGTTTATTGCTCATAAAATGCGTTCACCCTGGTGCTATTACTGTCTGAGACAAACAAAGGACTGTGGTCCAAACTTAATTTTATTAAAACACTGACATGTTAAAGAAACAATTCTTACACAACAAATTAAGTTAACTTTATCCCAAACTAGACTAACTGCCTGAAAAAACACATTTACTAAGTGCTCCTGGTGAATTTGACTGGGCTGTTGGATTCAATTGACTGAGCTCCGTCAACAGAGTACTTAAGGTTTTCTCAGTCCTATGGTGGCCTTGAATGGAGCCTTTGCCGGCTGAGTCTTCACTGAGAGAATGGCCTCCAGGTATACCTTCTATCCCCCTTTCTGTGCCCTTGTGGAATGTTCTCTCAATTCAGCCACAGGGCCAGGATCACAGCACCCAATGAGGTTAAACTAAGTCTTCCTAGGTGTATCCATCCCCTTTCCAAGATATGATTACTTCATGGTATTGAGGGGTCTGGCTGAAACTGTGGGAATTCACAAACAATCTCTGTATTGTTCTGGCTGAGTACCTCTTAATGGATTTTGGTCGTAACAACTCTCCCATTGTTCAATGTGCAAATCCAGGCCTGACTGGGGTCCTTGTTGGCTTTTGTCCTGTGGTAACTTGGCATCTTTGCATTCCATCAGGCATCGTTGGCAGAAATTGGTTAGCCAATTTAATGTTGAGCCTTGTTGCTTTGGCCGTTGGCCACTTGGCCACAGGTTCTAATGAAGTCAGAAATCACACGACACCAGGTTATAGTTCAACAGATTAGTTGGAATCACACAAGCTTTCGGAGCGCAGCCCTTTCGCCAGGTGCAGTGAGAGGGGAGCGCACACAGACACACAGGTTATAGGCAGAGTGATCAAGGGCAGAGAGATCAAAAGATCATACAACTAGTGTGAGTGGAGTGTGGAGATGATAACTTTCTGCAGGTGACCAAGAGTGTTAGACAGTGTGTAAAGTGTTTATAAAGTCAATGTCAGTGCTGTACTGTCATGACCATCAGGCAGAGCCATAGGAATATACGAAAGGTGATTATCTCAGGCCAGACACTGAACTGTAGGTGTGAGGCTCTGTTCAAAATTCTAATGAAAAGGAGGTTATGCTGTCACAACCACTTGGCCTGGCTGTTTTGTTTGATAATATCAACAGGATAGTGACAGCTCCAAGAGCTCTAACCCCTCTCTCTGTCGTGCCATACACTCCACGGTGTCAGAAATGGATTTCATGCAACCGAGTAACAGTCAATTATTCCAAATTGTCGCTGCTTGGCCTTAATTTGCAGCTTTTCACATTCATATGGCCATAGTAGGCGCAGTAAGTAATAGCAGTGAAGCTGTTTGACAATCTTTGTAAAGGTTACATATTAAATGGGTTGTGTTCAGATACAGGCTGTATACAAGGGCAGATTTATTGAATGGGAACAGACTGAGACTCTGTTGAGTTTGGAGCTGTGTTCTGGACTCTGGGAAGATAATGTCTATAAATAGAGAAAGACTGGACTCCAGTTCAGTTCTTCACCACCCAGCTATCTTAAGTGTAAGAGATAGCACTGGCTCATTTTTCTCTGAGGAACTGCAAGTTCAACCAAACAGCTAATTAATAGTGCCTCAGCAAATCAGCATCTTCACTGACACTGAACCAAATTAGACTAAAGCCACACTTTCTTACTCCCAGTCTGAACAAACTGTGGTACTTATTACTCTGTTTCTGTCCATCTCAAGGAGAAGATATTCTCTCAGAAAGCAAGGGGAAATTCAGGAGGGACAGAAAAATAGCAGCATACAACAACTGGATTGGCGAATGTTAGATGTGAGCTGTAAAATGTAGAAAGTGTCAGAGAGGTTCAGCAGTTCAGACACAATATCTGAGGAGACAGAACAACAGGGAAAATGTTCTAGAGATAGTAGGATTTCTGAAGAAGGGTCTAGGCCTGAAACGTCAGCCTACCTGCTCCTCTGATGCTGCTTGGCCTGCTGTGTTCATCCAGCTCGACACCTTGTTATATCAGGGAAAATGTTCTATCCTTTTGCCAGAACAGGGAAGGTTTTGAGATGGAATAGGTTCTTGGTAGGTACAGAGGTGGGGATAGGGGGAGAGGACAAAAGGCTAAAGAGGTAAGCTCTGTGATTGGGTGGAGGGCAGGAGAGTTTTATGTAAGAGAATGATGACTTAAGGCCACAGGAGATGGTCATGGGACATGGAAAGGAACAAACAATGGGTCTAGAGGAGGTGAGAATGGGGAAAACCAAAATAGCACCAACAAAATGGAGGCTGACGTTGTTTTCTGAAATTGTTGAACTTGCTGAGGTTAATTGCAAAGAGCAACACATTGCTGAGGCATCTTACTTTGTACTCACCAGGTTACAGGCAAGAATGCCAAGTTTCAACCAATCGCATCAATCTATATAGGCGCTGACTGGTTGGCAAGGTGACTGGGATTAGTTGAGGTGTTGCCATGGAGAGAAAACAATGAGGAGCTATTGGCTGTCCAAGCTCTTGGGTAATTCCAAGAGGCGGCAAGTTTTCACCACTGTGTTCAAATTGAAAGAAGCACAAAGTAGTTCACTCTTTCAGTTAGAAGGAGTGCTTAGGGTCTTGCATAGTGAGGAGAGAGCAGGCCTAAGGGCAGCTGTTATCCCATATCCACATCGAAAGTTGCCCTGGGCAGAGGAATGCTGGGGTTGTGGTGATTGAGGAGTGTCATGGAGGGAACATTTTCTTTGCATTTGTTGACAGGGAGGAGAGGGGCATATGGAAAGATGGGTGGCATGGTGGCTCAGTGGTTAGCACTGCTGCCTCACAGCGCCAGGGACCCGCGTTCAATTCCACCCTTGGGCGACTGTCTGTGTGGAGTTTACACATTCTCCCTGTGTCTGCGTGGATTTCCTCCCACAGTCCAAAGATGTGTGGGGTAGGTGGATTGGCCATGCTAAAGTGTGCAGGCTAAGTGGGTTAGCCATGGGAAATGCAGGGTTACAGGGATGGGGTGGGTCTGGGTGGGATGCTCTTCAGAGGTTTGGTGTGGACTCAATGGATCAAATGGCCTGCTTCCACACTGCAGGGATTCTATGGGTTTGTTGGTGGCATCAGGGTGGGGGGTGATCTGTTGACTATAAATGCTTGGGGGTTGTAGGATATGGGTGGACCCAATATCCTCACAGAATCTGTTGGATGAATAATCTTTCCGTATTGTAACCTCTGTGGAATTCTATACGCAACTTTCCTTTTTAACCTTACTTCTGCTCTTCTCTCCTTGGTACAGTGGAGTTTGTTACTGACTAAGCTCATTTCCTCCCCTCTGTTTACTGGGATCTGACTGTGTAAAACTTACAGATTCTTTTGTTCAGTTGCCTCCCAGGCAGATGAGTTGGCAAGAACTCCCTCTCCTTTTGCAGGTAAGCATTTATTCTGTCCTTTGTGTCATATTATGAATGAACTATTATTATCCATTTTAAACAGCACGATTTTATCTCATAAATACATCCTGTCGCTCCATTCCTTAATGCAATGGGAAGAACAGTAGAAGGTAGGAGTGACCTGAAGTCAGAAGGAGAGGGCAGTACGGAATGAGAGCCTGACTTAAGGAGGAAGTCCCAGACTCCATGGTTAAGATAACTGACACCACAATCTGCAGTGGAGCAATTAAAATTTACTGAGACAACAAGGTGCAGGGCTGGATGAACACAGCAGGCCAAGCAGCATCA
>NW_025977403.1:0-6988 GCF_021869965.1 Rhincodon typus | reverse complement strand
TCATCCAGCCCTGCACCTTGTTGTCAAGGTTTTATGGCAGTCTAAGGAGTCCACAGCGTATGGTGTTCCTGTACAGACCTCGCCAAAGATGCAGAGTTGGGAAATCAGCAGTGGCTCTGGTGAGATTCCAGGGTGGCATATTTTCCTGGTCAGTCTGTTCCCTTTAGGAGAGCTGTGAGTACGCCTGGACTCAGTCGGCACTGGTCCAAATGGTCAACTCTTTGCGTGTGAAACCAGACAGGGAAGAGTAAAGAGTCACTTCGGGGCCCAAAACATTTTAAACAACTGCTGCACTGTTGTATTTGTCCATTGTTCAAACACAGGAAGGAGTCCATTGACCATAAATACGGCCCAATGTGATGTGGTCATCACCGGCAAGAATAAACTTGGCCATTCTAACGTACATTTGAGAAAGTGGTGATGGCACTGATGGAGGTGGACTTTGCTGTTATACTGACGAAAACCTTCAATATGCTCAATGACTCAGCATCTACCTCCCTCTGGGGTAGACCATTCCAAATGCTCCCAACTGTGTGAAAAGATTTCTCCCCCATTCAGTCCTGGGCTCAGTCTGATCATTTCAGCTCTATGGCTAGCTCTTCCGCCTCGGAATTAGAAGGGCTGGAGAAGAAATATGGAGATGGCACTTGGAGAGCTGCACTGTCAAAGTGCCATCTTTCAGATGAGACATTAAAGCAATATCCCAGATAACAAGGTGTAGAGCTGGATGAACACAGCAGGCCAAGCAGCATCAGAAGAGCAGGAAAACTGATGTTTCGGGTCTTTCTGAAGAAGGGTCCAGACCCAAAACATCAGCTTTCCTGCTCCCCTGATGCTGCTTGGTCTGCTGTGTTCATCCAGCTCTACACCTTGTTATCTCAGATTCTCCAGCATCAGCAGTTCCTACTATCTCTAAAGCAATATCCCATCTGTCTACCCAGAACAACGTAAGTGATTCTATTTTGAAGAGGAGTTTGTCCTGGGGCTCATGGTCTCTGTTGTCCTCCAAACAATGTAGTAAAATAAAACAGATTACCTGATCATTGCCAAGTTTCTAGTTTTGGGTGCCTGCCCTGCTCAATTTGACTGGTGTATTTACAGCAGTGACCACATGAAATAATTCTATAGAGGCCGGTATCTCATCATCAAGTAAACCTTGTGGAGAGTCCTTGACACTGATCCAGCTTCTTCAGAGCCAGCTCTCAGAGTGAGCAGGATGTCTGATACTCCTGTTTATATCTGTCAGTCAGGGCTCCCTGATTGGACTAGATTAACAGCCCCAATCAGGGAACTCATATTCTATAAGGTCCACTTGGTTGACCTTGTTACAATCACTACACCACATTTATTGGCTTCAAAGCACTTTGAGACAATAGTGGTCATGAAACAAAAACAGAAATTGCTGGAAAAGCTCAGCATCTGTGAAAAGAAATCAAAGTTAACATTTCAGGTCTGGAGACCCTTCCTCAGTTCTGAGGAATCCCACAAAACCCACCCCCTTACCCTGTATTTCCCATGGAAAATCCACCTAACCTGCACATCTTTGGGAGGAAACCAGAGCACCCCAAGAGGACCTGCACAGACACAGAGCGAACGTGCAAATTCTACACAGACAGTCACCCGAGATGGAATTGAACCTGGGTCCCCAACGCTGTGAGGCAGCAGTGCTAACCACTGAGCCACCGTGCTGCCTGCTTAGGGGGTGACCACATGTCCTGGTTTTGTGGAAATGCGTTGTGCAGGATAGTGCTTCCAAAGATTTCCTCAAAATGGTTCAAATGTCCCAGCTTCCCCATCGATTCTGCAGGAGCAGTGAGCTCAATTTGAATTGAACATATCTTACAAGTTTAGGCATTTAGCATAGATCTGCTGCTCCTATTTCTACAGCGCAGTTTGTGTCATTTTAACCCCAGAGCTGGCACGGTCGTTGCAGCCAGCCCCCACTGTGGGGTTAAAATGAGTGAATGGCCATTTTCCCCTGCCCTCGGCACTTTTCCTGCCACATTCCCTCACAGCCGTGCTCCCTCTCCCTGGAGTGGGGGATTATACTTCCAGATAACAGGTGAATCTCCTCCGGGCGGTGGTCGGGGTGGAGTTGGTGGGGGTGGTGAGAGGGGGAGAAAGTGAGTATCAGGAACTTGGGAAGAGCATTATCCGAGCTGTTTATATCCACAGAGTGTGGTTTCGTTAGTACTCGGCAGCGAATGGACTTTGATAAAGACGAAAAGGCACTGATTTATGATGACTTCACCTCTCAGTGACAGAATAGGTGCTGCACTAAGGACCTGCAATGGGAAATCAGTTTGTGTTCTGACACACTACACCCTCAGGAAGTCAGTGTTCTCACTTTTGAAAATATGGTCATCCAGTTTCTCCAAAACTTTAATGGGCTTGTAGGTGCATTTCTGATCTGAGGCCAGTAAGCAGTTCCCTGGATTGTTTTTTTGTTACAGTCTGCACTCTCTGGGAAGCCAAACCTATCAGTCAACATTCAGACAGGTTAAACTCCAACTTTGGCATCGAGTGAGCTTGGCTGAGTTACCGAGCAGTTAATTACTAACCATTAAAATTTATAAAACCCTTCTTAACCTGCTCGGTCCTCTCTGTTTGTGAGTTAGCTCAGATGAGGCAGATAATCCCTTTCACTCAAAGTTTGCTCCCTTAAAGGGGCAGCATCATTTGGGTGCGATATACCTGAGAAGATTGTGAGACAACCTCATTGAAATGTGTTAAATTCTTAGAGAATTTCACAGGGTAGATGCTAAGAGGTTGTTTCCTCTTGTGGGAGAGTCTAGGAGCAGACAGCACCATCTCAGAGTAAGGGGTCACAGACTTAAGAGATGAGGAAGGACCTTTTCTCTCAGACAGTTGTGAAATCTGTGGAATTCTTTATTACAGAGGACTGTCAAGGCTGGGTCATTAAGTATATTCAAAGCTGAGATAGATTTTACATCAGGAAAGCAATCAATGGTTATGGGAATAAGGCATGAAAGTGGAGTTGAGGATTATCGAATCAGCCATGATCTCATTGAATGGTGAAGCAGACTCAATGGGTTGAATGGCCTACTTCTGCTCCTATGCTTTATTGTCCTATTTGACTGAGCTAGGCCGTGGACAATGCTCTCACTTGGAATGGTGACCATTTCACTTTCTTGGTCGTCGACCTCCTTACCTTCAGGACAAATAACCACCAGATGTTCGCTCTTCAGTGGCTCTGTACATTTGAACATCAGCAATGAGACCCAGCCCAATCCTGCACTTGGTGGCTGCACAGACACATGTCCTTACCATGGGCCATTGGATTGTGATCAGAACTTTGTACATGATCCCAGGTGTTTCCTGAGACCAACTGCAGTAGCTTCAATGACAATACAAGAGATAGAAGCAGGAGTGGCCATTCAGATCCTCCAGCCTGCTCCTTCAGTCAGTAAGATCAAGACTAGACCTGATGTGCCTTTAACTCCACATCCCTGCCTCTTCCCTACCGTTCAATTATCAATCATAGAGCTGCATAGCTCGGTCTTGAACCTATTCAATGTTCCATCCTCCACTGCTTTCTATAGGAGAGAATTCCGAATATCAATCACCCTTTGACAGAAAAATTCATCACCATCTTAAGTGTGAGGCCCCTTATTTTGAAACTGTGCCACTTAGTTCTGGATTTCCCACATGGGGAAGCATCCTCTCCCTATCTAACCTGTCAAACACTATCAGTATTTTACATGTTTCAATAAGCTCATCTTCCATTCTTCTAAATGTCAATAGATGCAGGCCCAGCGTACTTAACCGTTCCTCATAAAATAACCTCCTTCATCTCAGGAGTCATTGCAGTGAATCTTCTCCAGACTGCCTCTAACACTAGCCCCTCAGACTAACAACATTTTGCTTAAGTATTGCCTAGAGATCTAACCTTTTGTTATTACATCTCTATACCTCAGCACCTTTAGGATGTCCATTGTGTCTCAGTGAACAACAGTCTAAATCTTCAAAGCTCGCTGCATGAAACTTAAGGGCAAAATTCCACCAGGTCCAAGCTTACCACCCAGGTCCATGCAGTCTCAGCTGAAGGAATACACAGTCTCCATTCCATCAGTGTAACTGCCAACATCTCAGATACCTCGCACTATTTCTGCTTCTGTACCCACCTCCCACCAAAACTCATGTTCTACTACTCTCACTACTGCCTGCAACATCTTCCTGCGCTCACTACCAAACTCAACCTCATTATTTCTTGCAGAATCCCTATAGTGTGGGAAAAAGGCCATCTGGCTCATTGAATCTGCACTGACCCTCTGAAGGGCATCTGACTTAGACTGCACTCTCCCATTCCCATACCCCCATAACCCCACATTTTCTTTGGTTAATCCACCTAACCTGCACATCCCTACACACTATGGGCAATTTAGCCTGGATAATTCACCTAACCTGCACATCTTTGGACTGCAGGAGGAAACCGACACAGACATGGGAAGAATGTGCAAACTTGACTCAGACAGCTGCCCGAGGCTGGGATTGAACCCAGGTCTCTGGCGCTGTGAGATAGCAGTACTAACCACTGTGCCACCCATTAATCCTTTATGCTGCCTATTCACTCATTCCAGATACCTCCCTGCTGCATCAACAGCAATTGCAGTACCACCCACTTTCATCTCCCTCAATACCTGAGGGAGGTGATGGCCTAGTGGTATTATCATCAGACTGTTAATCCAGAGACCCAGATAATGTTCCAGGGACCTGGGTTCAGATCTTGCCACGGCAGATGGAGAAATTTGAATTCAGTAAATATCTGGAATTAAGAATCTAATGATGACCATGAATCCATTGTCAATTGTTGGGGAAAACCCATCTTGTTCACTAATGTCCTTTAGGGAAGGAAACTGCCATCCTTACCTGGTCTGGCCCACATGTGACTCCAGACCCACAGCAATGTGGTTGACTCTGAACTGCCCTCTGGGCAATTAGGGATGGGCAATAAATGCTGCCTAGCCAACAACGCCCTCATCTCATGAATGAATAAAGACAAAAAATACCTGCCTGTTTCTTATTCCAGGATAAACCAGCCCATGCTGGGGCAGAATAAGCCTCCTATATGAAAGAGTTCCAGGAGTGTTGTGAGCATTTCAAAGTTATACAGGAAACAGATCGCAAACCTCTTCCCAAAGTTGAGTCTGAACCTTTGCCTAATCAGTGACTAAACATCACCCATCATTGAGCGATGATGAGCACCAAAGAAAGGATAAATAGGATTCAGTAAATTTCAAAACTGAAAATGAATCTTTTCAAAGTACAGAGTGACAAGTTCACAAGATACATTGTCAAGGTAACATTTCAAGTAGATTCTGTGTCGTTGCTTGTTCAAGGGGGAAGTGGTCATGGGGAAGGTGATGGTCTAGTAGCATTATCGCAGGACTGTTAATCCAGAAACTCAGGTAATATTCTGGGGACGTGGGTTCAAATCAGATGGTGGAATTTGACTTCAAGAAGGGAAAAAGGAATTAAGAGTCTAACAATGATTTTGAATCCATTGTCAGAAAAACCCTGCTGGTTCACTAATGCCGTTTAGGGAAAGAAACTATCATCCTTACCTGATCTGGACTATATGTGACTCCAGTAATGTGGGTTGACTTTTAACTGCCCTCTGGACAATTAGGGATGGGCAATACGTGCTGGCCTAGCCAGCAACACCCTCATCTCATGAACAAATAAAAAACATAAGTAATGAGAACAGTGAAATGAAAAAAAAATCCTTTTACAAACTGTCTGAAGAAGAGGCTAAGTCAACCATAAACCATAAACAACCATAAACATGTTCTGAGGAAGGGTCACCAGACCCGAAACATTAAGTCTGTTTTTTTTCCTTCACAGATGCTGCCAGACCTGCTGAGCTTTTCCAGCAACTTTGTTTTTGTTCCTGATTTACAGCATCCGCAGTTCTTTCGGTTTTTACAAACTCTTGGGGGATACATGACGTGGCATAATGTGTGGAATGTAAAACATGTAGGGCTTATCTTCAGGCTTGGTGAGGTTATCAAGCAAACAGGTCAGGAAAATTCCTGAGATAGTAGGAACTGCAGATGCTGGAGAAGCTGAGATAACAAGGTGTAGAGCTGGATGAACACAGCAGGCCAAGCAGCATCAGAGGAGCAGGAAAGCTGATGTTTCGGGCCTAAACCCTTCATCAGAAACAAAGGGTCTAGGCCTGATACGTCAGCCCTCCTGCTTCTCTGGTGCTGCTTGGCCTGCTGTGTTCATCCAGCTCTACACCTCGTTATCTTAGGAAAATTCCTGACTCTGTTGCTCCTTTTTTGCTGAGTTTCCTTCTCCCATCAGAATTTTCAAAATCAGATGCTTCTATGTCCCTTCCCAATGAGATAGGAAGAGGGGCAGATCAAAGCTAGTCCTCATTTTAGTCACTATATCCAACTCCACTCTCCACCAGGGAGGGAACACACCTTACATAGTGACCAAGAATTCGATCAGACTTCAGCTGTGATTCCCAAGTAGTCCACCACCAATAGAGAGACAGATTTTTTTTTGTTGTCAAGGCCAGTATTTGTTCACCACCCTTAACTACCTTGCACCTGAGTGGCTTGCTCAGCTATTTCAGGGAGAAAGTAAGAGTCAGTCACATTACTGTCTGGAGTCACATATAGGCCAAACCTATAGGAATGGCAGGAGCAAAAACAGAAGTTGCTGGAAAAGTTCAGCAGGTCTAACACCATCTGTGAAGAAAAAAATCAGAGTTAACGTTTCGGGTCCAGTGACCCTGCCTCAGAACTGATGGTAGCTGGGAAAATGTTGGTTTGTATGCCGTAGATAGGGAGGGGGATGGGGTCGGGAGTAAACGATAGGATAAAGGACAGAGCCCAAAGAGAAAAAAGAGCAGAGATAACAAGGTGCAGAACTGGATGAACACAGCAGGCTGAGCAGCATCAGAGGAGCAGGAAAGCTGACGTTTCGGGCCTAGACCCTTCTTCAGAAAAGGTGA
>NW_025977402.1:672-6988 GCF_021869965.1 Rhincodon typus | reverse complement strand
GGATGGGGATGGGGAGAGGGAGGGAGAGAGAGAGATGGAGGATGGGGAGTGGGAGGGAGAGTGGGAGGATGGGGAGAGGGAGGGAGAGTGGGAGGATGGGCAGAGGGAGGAAGAGATGGAGGATGGGGAGAGGGAGAGGGAGAGATGGAGGATGGGGATGGGGAGAGGGAGAGAGAGAGATGGAGGATGGGGAGAGGGAGAGGGAGGGAGAGGGAGAGAGTTGGATGATGAGGAGAGGGAGAGAGTTGGAGGATGGGGAGAGGGAGGGAGAGTGGGAGGATGGGCAGAGGGAGGAAGAGATGGAGGATGGGGAGAGGGAGATGGAGGATGGGGATGGGGATGGGGAGAGGGAGAGAGTTGGATGATGAGGAGATGGAGAGAGTTGGAGGATGGGGCGAGGGAGTGAGGAGTCAGGGAAACGGGAGGGAGAGAGAGTGCAGAGACAGAGGAAAGGTCACATGGAAACAAGATGAAGGCAGGAAAATTGCAGAGCAGATGAATGGAGGGAGAGAGTTTAAAGTTCGGAAAGAGTGAGTAAAGATACTGGAAAGAGGGAGAGTGTGGGTGGGTGAGGAATTGGAGCGAGGTTTGGGGAAGGGATGGAATGAGTGAAGATTAGACAGAGATTGATGGTGGATAGAGAGGGGCTGTGCTAGTTGATGGGCCATGCTTTGTCACAATGCAATCACACTCAAAGACCGGCCACAAATATCAATGTAGGCCCTCACAGTCTGCAACCAGCAGATCTCTGAAAATGTCGACCCTGGGGTGGGGGAGGGGTCATTGTCACTGAGTGGGACTGTACTGGGTTGTTGTATCAGCCTGAGAGCTGGTTCTGGGTGCTTTCAGTATGATTTAAAATTATTCCCAAGCTGAAGGGAAAGCAGCATTGAAAGGTTTGTGATTTAATATTATGCCTAATGCTTTGAGTAGTATTGGGATTGAAAAGCTGCAGGCAATCGTATCGGTCCCACTTTGTGTGGATGACAGATTGAGGTGTGTGTCATGCTATCAGTTTCCCATCTGGTCCTGTACCAGCTGATGAGAAAGGAGCTTTAATCGCTCTGTACTTCCTGTGTCACCCTGATGAAAATTAACACACCATTTCAATCCAACCTATGGTGCAACTTTGAGATCAGAGGTTTGGGTTTTCTTAAAAATCTGAGTGCCACTATGTTTTTAAACCTTCAATATTTAATTGTCAATTCTCCAAGAATTGTTAACACTATTCCCTCAATGTGAATGCAGTGGTGTGTGGCACAAGACTACAAACACTGGAGAGTTACAACTATGATTCCAGGCTGTATGGAGAGAGCTGATATCAGTTGTAGCATCAGGCAGAGGCAGCAGTATTAGTCTCACATGGAGTTTGGTCTCTGATCCCCCTCAATACATAGGCAGCAAAGTAATTTGCTAGACTATGGTGTCCCTCAGTGTCCAAGATCCAGTTATCTAGAATATACACCAGTACAGCTGCCTGTGTGAGCAATTGAGGGGGCCCATACCCAAGTGAGAGTCAGTGTGTGTGACACCCCATACCCCAGTGAGAGTCTGTGTGTGTGTGTGTCTGTGTGTGTGTGTGTCTGTGTGTGTGTGGGGGGGGACCCTGTTCCCCAGTAAGTACATTGACACGTCTGTCCATAGCACCTTATGAGGAATTAAACAAAGTGCCTTAAAGAAAGGTATTGTGAAGGAGGAGCGTTTTGCTGGATGTAGTTTGTAAAACAAAACATTGTGCATCGAGTCAACAGTTACTGCTGAGTTATTTAATTATGATACAGGTTGGTCCTGTGTGCGTTTACAGTGTGAAACAGCCACCTCCAGACAGGGAGGAGATGCAGTGAGGATGTCACTGAGAGGCACTTTTCATGTCATTCCCTTATGTCTGTTTTCATTTTTCCCACAGGAGGCACCGCTGAGTGCCTGTCAGCGAGGGTGCCGACTGTTCTCTATCTGTCAATTTGTGGATGGTGTCAGTGGTTTGAACAGCACCAGGGCTGAGTGTGAGGCAGGTAAGGTCCTGGTGACAATATGACACGCTCGAGGGCCCTGGCCACCATCACAATGAAGAGAGAACTAGATTTCCATTCCCCTTTGTGTGAGCACACAACTCCTGGCAACAGCCTGAATTTCAGGTTCTTGTGCTGCATGCTCCACATCAGAGCAAACATTTCCTCTCTGTCACCCCTACCAACACTTTTAATCATCTTAAGCACTTTAATTAGATTACCCCATAAGCTTCTAAACAAAAACGAATGCAAGCTTTGTCTATTACGTAGTTCTTTGCATTAGTTTTAGTATCCCTACCTCTGAACCAGGAGGTCCTCCTTCCCTTAAGATGTGCAATAACATCTCTGAACAAACCAATTAGGACATAACTCCAAGCCTAGCCCATGAAACCTGTCCTCAATTTAACCATTTGATGACTTCTTCCTGCCCAGCATGAACTGACTGCTGCTGCTTTGATGGAATTAGCCTGCAGGAAAAGACCAGCTTGTGCATTAAAGCATCTCCACACTCAATAACCAAATAATCCTTCCTTCTCTTAACATAACTGGCAAGGGAGCAACAGGCCAGAAAGTGATGTCAGCCACAATTCACTCTGCTGCTGGTGTTCATGTGTGACCAGTCAGGGAGTACACCAGCACAGGAGGGGACCGTTTGGTCCATTGTACCCAAACTGGTTCTTAGAAAGAACTTATTTCTTCCTCCCTTGGCTTGATTTTCTGTCCTCTTGTCCACTGCCTTCCCACTGACATCTGCAATTTTTCTGACGTTTTTTGTAGGTTTCAGAATTTCCAGTTCATGGGGTCCAGCCACATCCTCTTCACCATACACATGCAAACCCTTTACATGTCCATTCCCCATCAGATCATCTGTGAGCTCTCCACTTCTTCCTTGAAAGAAAGGCCTGAACCGTTCCCATCCACTGCTAGCCTCCTCCACCTACCTGAGCTCATCCTCACTCTGAACAACTTTGTCTTAAACTCCTCTCAGTTTCTTCAGGTCAAAGGGGTGGCTATGGGTACCCACATGGGCCCCAGTTATGCCCATCTCTTTGTGGGGTATCTGCAACATTTCTTGTTCCAGTTCTACTCTGGCCCCCACCCACAACTCTTTGTCCAGTACGCTGATGACATCATTGATGCTGCTTCCATTTCTGTTCTGGAATTGAAAAAGCTTATCAATATTGCCTCCAATTTCCAGCCTGCTCTCACCTTCACCTGGTCCATTTCTAACTCCTCTCTTCCCTTTGTCGACATGTCTGTTTCCATTTCTGGTGATTGGCTAGCCACCAATATCCACTATAAATCCATAGTTATCTTGACGATACGTTCTCACACTCTGCTCCCTGTAAGGACTCCATCCCATTCTTCCAATTCTCCATCTCTGTTGTGTGATTTCTGATGATGCCACCATTAGCGGAGGGGGGTGGGGACTCAGAAATGTTGTCATAAAGTGGACATTGACTTCTTCCCCACCCTCCCCTCCCCCCACTGAGAACTAAAACTGAAAAACCCAAAGAGGAACATCTTGCCTATAATCTGTAAAAGGAGGGTGAAAAGTGGTGGAACCAGCCTTTCAGCAACTTCTAGTGGTTAAATAAAACAAATCCCTGACTCTCACTTTACAATCAACAAGTAACAATTTATTTATCTAACTGTAACAGTGAACAAATTAACTGAAGTATTAACAAACCAAACAAATCCCTTCTAACTACTAACTATTCTCAAATAAGACAAGTTCCTAATGGTATACTGTTCCAATAAATATAAGTCCCACTTACATAAAAAAGATTTAGTCTTTCAAAATTACAGCCAGGTTGCGTGTCTTCGGAATATTCTGTGCCTTCTCCATCCATTCTTGTCTGGAATATTAACTAGTTGTGCCTAGGATACCATGGTTATTTAGATGGTGCTTCTTCTAAGACAAAGAGAAGGCTGTGAAAACCAGCGATTCTCTTTTGGGAGCTGAGGGCTGTTAACTCTGGCGGAAGGCAGTTAGCTCTGGTGCTTTGTCCAACTGCTCCCTTCTTTTATACCCTGAATGACATATCAATATTTCTTACAATAGGATTGGTCCTATGTTGTCAAAACCATCAGATTTAAATTTAATTTGTTTTTGGTATCCGAGTGTCTGGTTCAAATTGATTGGCTAAATTCAAAAGCTTGTTGTCTTTGTAAAAAGACTGCTGCTTGGCCTGCTAACTGTACGGCCTTTCAATACAAATGTTTCAGTTCGGGCACTCTCTGTGCACTTGCAAACTTTCAGGCTGCAGCGCACAGACTTTTTTGTTTAAATCTCTAAACATAGAAAAAGCACATTATCTTTTAAAGGAACCGCGCAATGCATTCCCTTCTTACATTTTACAAACACCAAATTCTAACTTTCTGCCTCCCAATCCACAAATACTCTACCAAAGTTCGCAACAATGTCCACCTATTTTCTCAACTGAGGATTCCTGCCACCATGACTGACAGGATCCTTAGCCGTTTCTGTCCCATTTTTCGCATTTCTGCCCTCACCCCTTCCCTCACCATCCCACAACAATGACAGGGTCCCCCTGGTCCTCATTTTCTGCCTCACCAGCATCCACATCCAAAGGATCATATGCCACCATCTCCACCACCTCCTGCGGGATACCACCGCCAGACACACATTCCGCTCCTCCTTGTCAGCCTTCCACAGGGGCCATTCCATCCGGGACATCCTGGTCCATTCCTCCTCCACGCCCAAGACCTCCCCACCTCTCTGTACCTTCCCCTGCAATCACAGAAAATGTAACACTTGCCCATTTACCTCCTCCCTTCTGTTTGTCTAAGGCCCCAGACACACCTTCCGTGTGAAACAGTGATTTACCTGCATTTCACTCCATCTAGTCTACGGTATTCAGTACTCACAATATGGTCTGCTTTACACTGAGGAGACGAATTGCAGATTGGGTGACTGCGTTGCAGAACACCAACGTTCTGTCTAAAAATGACCCTGAGCTTCCATTTGCCTGGCCAACGTTTCTGGCTTGGGCCAGCTGTAGTGCTCCAGTGGGACTCATCACAAGCTGGAGAAACAAGACCTGAATCTCTGCCTATGTACATTTCGGCCTTCAGGGATCAACACCGGATTTAATGCTTTCAGAACGTGAACACCTTCTTCTGTGTCAGTTATCCTCCTCCCACATCCCTCAGCCCTGTTTCTACAGGGTTGCTCCCATCTCACTGTCCCATTTGTAACCATTCACACTTCTTGTTAACACCCTACCCAGGATTTATCTCTTTCTTAGTTTATCATCAGCAATCCTTTTGTTTGCTTCTCCTCTTTGTTTCACTCTGTGGACACCGTCTCCTTTCCCCTCTGTTTTCAATTCTGATGAAGGGTCACTGGACTCGAAACATTAACTCTGTTTCTCACTCCAAAGATGATGCCAGACCTGCTGAGTTTCTCCAGCACTTTCTGTTTTTGTTTCAGATTTCAGACATCTGCAATTCACACATCCTTACATCACAGTCAAAGAACTCCCAACCCTGCATCTGAGTCTTTTGGGAATTATTTTAAATCTGTGTCCCCTCTAGTTACCAAACTTCCTGCCACTGAAAACAGATGCTTTTTATAAGAGAAGTCTAGGCCATGGTATGAAACAACAGAGAGTAAGAGCTTCTACAAGCATTTGAGTAAGAAAAGAGCAGTTAAAGTTTGTGTTGGTACTCTAACAGAGAGAGTTTAGCGAATAGATAATGGTAATCACAGAGATGACAGAGGCTTTAGACAGGTAGAAAACTGAGAAACTTCCCAAGGATCATTGAAAATGAAGAGATGATAGTAAGGGATGAACAATCACCAAAACCAGGGAAAAGGTGCTGAGACAACTATTGGACCTTAAGGCTGACAAGGCCTCGAGACCAGAAGGCCTGGATCCTAGGGTATTAAAAGAGGCAGTGACACAGGTAATGGATGCAGTGGATATTATCTTTCACAATTCCTTCAATTCTAGGATTGTCCCACTGTCTTGAGCAATAGCGTATTTGAATACCTTTATTGAAGAAAGGGAGGCAAAATGTAGGATACCATAGATAGTAAAAACTGCCGATGCTGGAGTCAGAGTCAACACAGTGTGGATCTGGGGGAACACAGCAGATCACACAGCATCAGAGGAGCAGGAAAGCTGACGTTTTGGGTCGGGACTCTTCTTCAGAAACGGGGGAAGGGGAAGGGAGCTCTGAAATAAATAGAGAGGGGATGGGTGGGGCTGGGGAAAGTAGGTGGGATGGTGATAGGTGAGTGCAGGTAGGTAGTGGTGGGGATTGGTCAGTGGGATGGG
>NW_025977402.1:0-572 GCF_021869965.1 Rhincodon typus | reverse complement strand
GGTCATGGGATGAGGCCGGAGGTGGGGAGATTTTGAAACTGGTAAAGCCCACATTGAGACCGTTGGGCTGTAGGCTCCCGAGGCGGAATATGAGGTGCTGCTCCTCCAGTTTCCGGGTGGTGTCATTGTGACACTGGAGGAGGCGCAGGATGGACATGTCGTCCAGGGAGTGGGAGGGGGAGTTAAAATGTTTCACGACTGGAGGGTGTTGTCGTTTATCGGGAACCGAGCACAGGTGCTCTACAAAGTGGTCTCTGAGCCTCCGCTTGGTCTCACCGATGTAGAGGAGGCCACATCGGGAGCAGTGGATGCAGTAGACCACATTGGCGGATGTGCAGGTGAACCCCTGTCTGATGTGGAAGGTTTTTTTGGTTCCTTGGATGGAGGTGAGGGGGGAGGTGTAGGGGCAGGTGTAGCATCTCCTGTGGCTTCTCCGCCACTTCTGCCACCAGCCATCTGACCCCACAACCAAGGATATATTTCCCTCCCCACCCCTACCTGCCTTCCATAGGGACCGCTCTCTCCGCAACTCCCTCATCCGCTCCACACTCCGCACTAGCCCCACCACCCCC
>NW_025977401.1:0-6988 GCF_021869965.1 Rhincodon typus | reverse complement strand
TCTGATGAAGGGTCGAGGCCCGAAACGTCAGCCTCTCTGCTCCTATGATGCTGCTTGGCCTGCTGTGTTCATCCAGCCCTGCACCTTGTTGTCTCGGATTCTCCAGCATCTGCAGTTCCTACTATCTTTGTTAAAGACTAGTTCTGCAATCACCGAAATGGCCATACCAGTATCGATCTCCACTAAAATGAGGTGACAATGTAACTAGACATTTATTTTGATTAGTTCTGATTAGGATGTTGTTAAGCAATTTAATGGTTCCAAACCACATGTAGGTGGACTTTTCACATTATGTGCTATCCTGAATACTAGCCTGAGTTCTTTTGCTCAAATTTAGGCCCAGTGGGACTCTTGCTGTTTCGAGTCTGCAAAGCAGCAGCAACTAAATTGGCTTGCTGGCCCAGATCCTGAAGAAAATTTTCACTGTTTGGCTGAGGCTTAACTTTGTTTTGGGTTTTTGCTGTGGGCTGACCTCGAGTCCCTCTTTCCAGGATATGTCCTGAGTGAGGCTATGCAATTGTCCTCACTCAAATTGTGCTCCCCAAACTCAGTTGGACTGGCCAGAAATACCCTGCAACTCATAGTTCCCACTTGTCGCATTTAACAACGAAGAAGCCAGTTTTAGTGCCTGTTTGAAGTCCTTTTCGGCTTCAGCTTGTAGGCGCTTTTGTACGGTTACATCATTAATCCCACATACCAATCATCCCTCAGAATCTCATTAAAGGTTAAATCAAAGTTATATGCCTCTGCCAGTCATCTTAGTCTAGTCAAAAATCCTGGTATGGATTCCCCGGTTCTCAAATTGTCGAGTAAAACCAATAGCATCTAAGAATTAAAGGTGGCCTGGGGTCATAATACTCCTTAACTAAATCCCTCAATTTTTTAAAGCTTTTAGTGTCTGATGCTTAAGGGAAAGTTAGACTCCTAATAACCAAAAAAGCTGCAGGTCCACAACCTGTCTGGAGAATTACTTGTTGCTTTCCTTCTGCCCAATGTCATTTGCCCAGAAATAATACAATTTCTCCACATACTGGGCATAGTCTTAGATGGTAGGATCGAACAAATTCAGCTTCCCAAATAATGGCATGATGCCGGAAATGCTTACCCCAAATCAAAGACAACTGCTGCGAGCAAATTTCCTTCAGAAGTGTGCTTTTCTCTTGTCACCACTGAAATAAATCCAGAGGCTGGTATCCCAAGTCACCTTTTATTTATACATGCTTAGTATATGACACCGCTAGCTCTGAGCTGGCTCCTAGAGTGAACAGAACCCCCAACACTCCTGTTTGTTTCTGTCAGGCAGGCTCCCTGCTTGGGCCAGATTAATAGCCTGAATCAGAGAACTCATTCTATGAAGTCTACCTGGCTGACCTCGTTACAATCACAAATGAATGGAATCTATCATTCAAGAAGTCCTAACAATGTACTCAGAAAAACACAGTACGAAAAAAACAAGTGAACATAACATGTCTATCTAACATGTTTGAGAGTGTTTTTGAGAAAGTAAACAGTCATGAAGATAAAGGAGGGCCAATAGATGTAGTACTTGGATTGCCAAAAGGTAATGAACACAATGCCTCCAGACCCTGGTACAGGGAGTATATCAAGGCTCAATATCGCAGTCCAGGGCTTTGGAGGCGTCTCCTTAGTTCTGGAACAAAGCTACTACACTCTGCCGTGAAGCTGTGACTGCTACTTAGCACTCAGTTTAGGGCAGGGTGACAGCATGTGGGCCAGGAATGGTGCAAATGCACTCAGACTGGCAGGAGCTGCTGTGCTTTGGCCAGAGGGGCTAGACTGCAGCACTCATGCCAAGAGTGGGGCTACTACACTAGAGTCAGAGGTTGGACAGGTCCACTATGCTTAGAACGGGAGCCAGAGACTTAGGCCAAAAGCAGCACAGGGGCATGTGCGTTTTTCTTTAAACCCTGACCCTGGGTTTGACACATATGCTTAATATACAAGGGCACATGAGGACTGTTTAATAGACAGGAAGCAGAAAGCAGAGTTAAATAGGATATTTTCAAGTTGGCAGGCCGTGGCTATTGGTAATGGCTGTCTGGGAATCAAGGAATATGAGGAAATGGGCAGAAGAGTGGAATTAACTCAAACATAGCACAGTGTGGAGTTGGAGGAGCACAGCAGGCCAGGCAGCATCAGAGGAGCAGGAAGTTTGATGTTTCAGGTCGGGACCCTTCTTCAGAAAAGGGGGAGGGGGAAGGAAGCTCCGAAATAAATAGAGATTGGGTGGGGTGGGGGTGCGCGCAGAGAAGGTAGGTGGGATGGTGATAGGTGAGTGTAGGTAGGCAGTGGTGGGGATTCGTCAGTGAGATGGGAGAAGCGGATAGGGCCATGGGAACCCACATGAGCCCAAGCTATGCCTGCCTCTTCATAGAATACGTGGAACACTTCCTCTTCCGCAGCTACACTGGCACTATCCCCCACCTCTCCCTCCACTATATCAATGACTGTATCAGCGCTGCCTCGTGCTCCCACAAGGAGCTTGAACAATACATCAACTTTACTAACACCTTTCACCCCAACCTCAAATGCACCTAGACCATCTCTGATACCTTTCTCTCCTTCCTGGACGTCTCTGTCTCCATCTCTGGGGTAGATGGGGTGTTGCACTCCCGAACATCCCAGATGTCCTCTTATTTCAAGTACCACAACTTCTCCCTTCGATGGTTGAAAATGCTCTCGACCACATCTCTCATGTTTCCCACACCTCTGCCCTCACATTCCTTGCCCGCAACAAAAACGAAGACAAAATCCCCCTTGTCCTCACGTATCACCCCACTAACCTCCGTATTCAACGTATCATTCTCTGCCACTTCTGCCACCTGCAATCTGACCCCACAACCAAAAATACATTTCCCTCCCCTCCCCTATCTGCCTTCCGTAAGGACTGCTCTCTCCACGACTCCCTCGTCCACTCCACACTCCCCACTAGCCCCACCACCCCGGCACCTTTCCCTGCAACCGCAAAAATGTGCTACACCTGCCCCTACACCTCCCACCCCTCACCTCTATTCAAGAAACCAAAAACACCTTTCACATCAGACAGATGTTCACCTGCACAACCGTCAATGTGGTCTATTGCATCCGTTGCACCCGATGTGGCCTCCTCTACATTGGTCAGACCAAGTGGAGGCTCGTAGATTACTTTGTAGTGCACCTGCGCTCTGTTTGTGACAAACGACAACACCTTTCAGTCGTGAACTACTTCAACTCTCCCTCCCACTCCCCAGGCGACATGTCCATCCTTGGCCTCCTCCAGTGTCACAATGATGCCACTCGGAAACTGGAGTAGCCGCCTACAAGCCAACTGTCTCAATGTGGATTTTACCAGTTTCAAAATCTCCCCACCACCAACCTCATCCCATGCCCAACCCTCCCGCTCATCCCCACCCCCTTGACCTGACACAACATCCCACTTCCTACAGACAAAGGGGGTGGCCATGGGTACCCGCATGGGCCCAAGTTATGCCTGCCTCTTTGTAGGTTACGTGGAACAATCCGTCTTCCGTAGCTACACTGGCCCTAAACCCCACCTATTCCTCCGTTACATTGATGACTGTATCGGCACCGCCTCGTGCTCCCATGAGGAGCTCAAACAGTTTATCCACTTCACCAACACCTTCCACCCCAACCTTAAGTTCACCTGGACCATCTCTGATACCTCTCACTCCTTCCTGGACCTCTCTGTTTCCATCTCTGGCAACTACCTGGAAAACGATATCCATTTCAAGCCCACCAACTCCCACAGCTACCTAGAATACACCTCCTCCCACCCACTTCCCTGCAAAAATGCCATCCCCTATTCCCAATTCCTTCGCCTCCACTGCATGTGCTCCCAGGATGAGGCATTCCACTCCCAAACATCTCAGATCTCCTCGTTTTTCAAGGACCACAACTACCCCCCTCAGTGGTCGAGAACGCTCTCGCCTGTGTCTCCCGCAACTCATCCTTCACACCCCCTCCCCGCAATAACAACCAAAACAGAATCCCCCCTCGTCCTCACGTACCACCCCACCAACCTCCGGATCCAACGCATCATCCTCCGACACTTCCGCCATATGCAATCCGACCCCACCACCAAAGACATCTTTCCCTCCCCACCCTTTTCTGCTTTCCGGAGGGACCACTCTCTCCGGGACTCCCTTGTCCGCTCCACACTCCCCTCCAGCCCCACTACACCCGGCACTTTCCCCTGCAACCACAGGAAGTGCTACACCTGCCCCTACACCTCCCCACTAACCCCCATCCCAGACCCCAAGAAGACTTTCCACATCAAGCAGAAGTTCACCTGCATATCTGCTAATGTGGTATACTGTATCCGCTGTTCCCATTGTGGCCTCCTCTACATCGGGGAAACCAAGCCGAGGCTTGTGGACCGCTTTGCAGAACACCTACGCTCAGTTCGCAACAAACAACTGCACCTCACAGTCGCGAACCACTTCAACTCCCCCTCCCATTCCTCAGACGACATGTCCATCCTGGGCCTCCTTCAGTGCCATAATGACGCCAACCGAAGGTTGCAGGAACAGCAACTCATATTCCGCTTGGGAACCCTGCAGCCCAATGTTATCAATGTGGACTTCACAAGCTTCAAAATCTCCCCTCCCCCTACCGCATCCCAAAACCAGCCCAGCTTGTCCCCGCCTCCCTAACCTGTTCTTCCTCCCACCTATCCCCTCGTCTCACCTCAAGCCCCACCCCCACCTCTTATCTACTAATCTCATCCCGCCCCCTTGACCTGTCCGTCCTCCCTGGACTGACCTATCTCCTTCCTAACTCCCCACCTACTCTCACCCTTACTGGCTCCATCCCCACCTCTTTGACCTGTCTGTCTCCTCTCCACCTATCTTCTCCTTTATCCATCTTCTATCCACCTCCCCCTCTCTCCCTATTTATTTCAGAAACCCCTTCTCCTCCCCCATTTCTGAAGAAGGGTCTAGGCCCGAAACGTCAGCCTTCCTGCTCCTCTGATGCTGCTTGGCCTGCTGTGTTCATCCAGCTCTACACCTTGGTATCTCTCTCTCCACAACATGACACAACCTGTCCATCTTCTTTCCCACCTATCCGCTCCTTCCACCTCACTGACCAACCCCATCACTCCCTACCTGCACTCACCTATCACCATCCCACCTACCTTCCTCAGCCCCACCCCTCCTCTCTATTTATTTCGGAGCTCCCTTCCCTCTCCCCCATTTCTGAAGAAGGGTCCCAACCCGAAACATCAACTTTCCTGCTCCTCTGATGCTGCCTGGTCTGCTGTGCTCTTCCAGCTCCAAATTATCCTTGTTAGATAGCCTGCTCATTCCAGGCAGCTAGGAAACTTCATTTGAACTGCTCCAATGCATTTACATCCTTCCTTAAATAAAGAGACTAAAACTGCACAGCATTCAACGTGTGGTCTCACCAATGCTCTACGTAACTACACCATTATAGTTTTACTTTTATACAATCATAGAATCCCTACAGAGTGGAAATAGGCCATTCGGTCCACACCGCCCCTCCGAAGAGCATCTCACCCAGACCCATTGCCCTATCCCTGCATTTCCCATGTCTAACGCACCTAACCTAAGCATCCCTGGGCACAATGGGCAATTTAGCATAGCCAATCCATCTACCCTGCACATCTTTGGACTCAGGAGGAAACCGGAGCACCCGGAGGAAACCCACGCAGACACAGGGAGAATGTATAAACTCCACACGGACAGTCGCCCAAGGCTGGAATCAAACCTGGGTCCCTGGTGCTGTGATGCAGCAGTGTTAACCACTGAGCCACCGTGCCGCCCAATTATGTTCAATTCCGTTCAAAATTGCAAAGAATCCCGTTAGTTTTCCTGCTGATGTGCTGTCCTAACCTCATACTAGCTTTCTGCGGCTCATACAACACCCAAATCCTCCTGCACTTCAGAATTTGACAGTTGTTCTCTGTTTAAGTGGTATTCGACTTTTTCAACCTTCGTGTCAAAATAAAGAACTTTCCCTTTTCCATTATACTCCATCTGCCAGATTCTTGCTCACTCACTCAACCTATCTATAAAAGAAGAACAGAGAGAGAAGTACAGCACAGGAACTCTTCAACTTTCTAAGCCTGTGCCAATCATCATGCCCTAAATAATCCAAAAAACAAATCTTCTGTCCTTATTCGGTCCATATCCCTCTATTCCCTCCCTATTCATGTACCCATCCAGATGACTCTTCAATGTCACCAAAAGGCCTGATTCCATCATCTCTTCTGGCAGATCTATATATATATATATAAATGATTTGGAGGAAAATGTAACTGGTCTGATTAGTAAGTTTGCCAATGGCACAAAGGTTGGTGGAATTGCAGATAGCGATGAGGACTGTCAAAGGATACAGCTGGATATAGATCAGTTGGTGACTTGGGCAGAGAGATGGTGGATGGAGTTTAATCCAGAAAAAGGAAAATGTAAGATCTATTTTGGAAGGTCTAATCCAGATGGAAAATATACGTAAATGGCAGAACCTGAAGAGTACTTATAGGCAGAAGGATCTGGGTGTACAGGTGGAGGAGGTAGTCAACAAGGCATACGGCATGCTTACCTTCATCAGCCAGGGCATAGAGTTTAAAAATTGGCAGGTAATGTTGCAGTTTTATAGAAATTTTGTTAGGCCGCATTTGGAATATTGTGTTCAATTCTGGTCGCCACACTATCAGAAGGATGTGGTGGCTTGGGAGAGGGTACAAAAAAGATTTACCAGGATGTTGCCTGGTATGGAGGGCATTAGCTATGAGGAGAGGTTGGAGAAACTTGGGTTGTTCTCATTGGAACAACGGAGATTGCGAGGCGACCTGACAGAGGTCTAAGATTATGAAGGGCATGAACAAGAGTGGACAGTCAGAAGCTTTTTCCCAGGGTGGAAGAGTCAGTTACTAGGGGGCATAGCTTTAAAGTACGAGGGGCAAGGTTTAAAGGTGATGTACGAGGCAAGTTTTTTTTTTTTTTTT
>NW_025977400.1:5565-6989 GCF_021869965.1 Rhincodon typus | reverse complement strand
AGGGGGAGTTGAAATAGTTTGTGACTGGGAGGTGCAGTTGTTTAGTGCAAACCGAGCTTATGTGTTCTGCAAAGCGGTCCCCAAGCCTCCGCTTGGTTTCCCCGATGTAGAGGAGGCCACAACGGGAACAGCGGATGCAGTATACCACATTAGCAGATGTGCAGGTGAACATCTGCTTGATGTGGAAAGTCTTCTTGGGGCCTGGGATGGGGGTGAGGGGGGAGGTGTAGGGGCAGGTGTAGCACTTCCTGCAGTTGCAGGGAAAAGTGCCGGGTGTGGTGGGGCTGGTGGGGAGTGTGGAGCCGACAAGGGAGTCACGGAGAGAGTGGTCCCTCCGGAAGCAGATAAGGGTGGGGAGGGAAAGATGTCTTTGGTGGTGGGGTCGGATTGCAGATGGCAGAAGGGTTGGAGGATGATGCGTTGGATCCGGAGGTTGGTGGGGTGGTATGTGAGGACGTGGGGGATTCTGTTTTGGTTGTTATTGCGGGGAGGGGGTGTGAGGGATGAGTTGCGGGAAATGCGGGAGACACGGTTGAGGGCGTTCTCGACCACTGGGGGGGGAAGTGGCGGTCCTTGAAAAACGAGGACATCTGAGATGTACAGGAGTGGAATGCCTCATCCTGGGATCAGATGCGGCGGAGGCGAAGGAATTGGAAATAGGGGATGGCATTTTTGCAGGAAGGTGGGTGGGAGGAGGTGTATTCTAGGTAGCTGTGGGAGTCGGTGGGCTTGAAATGGATATCGGTTTCTAGGTAGTTGCCGGAGATGGAGACAGAGAGGTCCAGGAAGCAGAGAGAGGTATTAGAGATGGTCCAGCTGAACTTAAGGTTGGGGTGGAAGGTGTTGGTGAAGTGGATGAACTGTTCGAGCTCCTCGTGGGAGCACGAGGCGGCGCCGATACAGTCATCAATGTAACGGAGGAAGAGGTGGGGCTTAGGGCCAGTGTCGGTACGGAAGAGGGATTCACCATGCACTTCACCAACTCCTTCCACCCACCTTCCTGCAAAAATGCCATCCCCTATTCCCAATTCCTTCGCCTCCGCCGCATCTGCTCCCAGGATGAGGCATTCCACTCCCGCACATCTCAGATGTCCTCGTTTTTCAAGGACCACCACTTCCCCCCCTCAGTGGTCGAGAACACCCTCAACCGTGTCTCCCACATTTCCCGCAACTCATCCCTCACACCCCCTTCCCGCAATAACAACCAAAACAGAATCCCCCTCGTCCTCACGTACCACCCCACCAACCTCCGGATCCAACGCATCATCCTCCAACACTTCCGCCATCTGCAATCCGACCCCACCACCAAAGACATCTTTCCTTCCCCACCCTTATCTGCTTTCCGGAGGGACCACTCTCTCCGTGACTCCCTTGTCGGCTCCACACTCCCCTCCAGCCCCACCACACCCGGCACTTTTCCCTGC
>NW_025977400.1:0-5465 GCF_021869965.1 Rhincodon typus | reverse complement strand
AGGAAGTGCTACGCCTGCCCCTATACCTCCCCCCTCACCCCCATCCCAGGCCCCAAGAAGACTTTCCTCATCAAGCAGATGTTCACCTGCACATCTGCTAATGTGGTATACTGCATCCGCTGTTCCCGTTGTGGCCTACTCTACATCGGGGAAACCAAGCGGAGGCTTGGGGACCGCTTTGCGGAACACATAAGCTCGGTTCACACTAAACAACTGCACCTCCCAGTCACAAACTATTTCAACTCCCCCTCCCATTCCTCAGATGACATGTCCATCCTGGGCCTCCTTCAGTGCCACAACGATGGTACCCGAAGGTTGCAGAAACAGCAACTCATATTCCACTTGGGAACCCTGCAGCGCAATGGTATCAATGTGGACTTCACAAGCTTCAAAATCTCCCCTCCCCCTACCACATCCCAAAACCAGCCCAGCTCGTCCCTGCCTCCCTAACCTGTCCTTCCTCCCACCTATCCCCTCCTCCCACCTCAGGCCCCACCCCCATCTCCTACCTACTAACCTCATCCCGCCCCCTTGACCTGTCCGTCCTCCCTGGACTGACCTATCTCCTCCCTCCCTCCCCACCTACACTCACCTTTACTGGCTCCATCCCTGCCTCTTTGACCTGTCCGTCTCCTCTCCACTTATCTTCTCCTCTATCCATCTTCTATCTGCCTCCCCCTCTCTCCCTATTTATTTCAGAACCCGCTTCCCCTCCCCCATTTCTGAAGAAGGGTCTAGGCCCGAAACGTCAGCCTTCCTGCTCCTCTGATGCTGCTTGGCCTGTTGTGTTCATCCAGCTCTACACCTTGTTATCTCAAGTTTTGTGTTTCTCATTTTGTAAAAGTACACCATTGAAAATTGATGCCAATAAAAGTGTCTGAGGTAACTTAAAGGACTCAGCATCTTTCCACTTTACATTGCAAGAGAATGACATGAAAGGCAGGTATCAAATAAAACAGCTTAATTAGGATGTAAGTTGTCACTTGAGTCTTGTGGGCTGCATCAGAATCTTCTCAGACACCAATTTCTCAATTAGGTATCCTGGGTTGCTCCTTGCTGACGTGGTATGTTGGGAGCTAGAACATTGGAGGTAAGTGGTTTCCTGTGACAACTGGGGAACTGACACCCAGCACGTCTACAGTCTGAGATATAGAATGATAACTTTTGTTTCCCCTTTTGATTATCATAATATAAACTCTGGTTGCTGCTTCCACTCAAAGCAGAGGAACTGATGTCCACTGGATTTCTCATGTCTGCAAAGATTGTCAATCAGGCTTGGTATACAGTGCACTTGCATGCACTGGAGCCTTCGCCTATTAATATAAGATTCTGTTCTTTGCAGACAGAAAGAATACATGTTGCTGAGTTTCAGAGTAATTTAACTTGGTTGATAATCGCCAGTCATCATTTACTGATGTATTCTCCATGGAAAATTGTCTACCAATCAGAGTCCACTCGCTAACCACTGAAAAACTTGCTCTCACACATTGCAAATGTTGTTTGTTGATATATTGATATTTCTTATGAATTCTTATGAAATATGAATTGATGAAAGCAAAACAAAATCTTTGACAAAATGTGACTTTTTCAGCAATACTCAAATTCTATGTTACCAAATGACTAACACAATTATTAAATTAGAATTACATTCCAAAACCTAGAGTAAAATCTCCATCAAATGGTACATTGTAAAAGTATTGCTTTCATGCAATGAATCCTGTCAAAGTTGAATTTAGTTTTCCTATTTAGAATTAGAATTCTGTGTACGCAAAAGTACTTGAGTGAAGTAAAAAGTGTACAATGTTGCCATTCCCAACACCATCTTATGTACAAAGGTATCTAAGTACAAAATCTTCGTACAAAGTAGTGAAATAAAGAAACAAGGTTAAAAGTTACACATTACATTCCTTCTTAGTATAAAGTAGAAAGTGAAGAAATAAAGTTACGGCCATCACTGGGTATAATTGCATTGTCCAATGCAGTCTAAGGACCAATGATTTGTGGAAAGGATGGAGAGGAGCGAATCTGCAGGGAAATTAAAGAGAAATGCCCACATTACAGAGTAGTTATAATGGGGAACTGTAATTAACCAAATATAGACTGGGCTAATGGCAGTGTAAGGGTCAGTGAGGGGCAGGTTTCCTAGAATGTGTTCAGAAGAAGTTTCCTACAGCAGAACGTGTCCAGCCCAAGAAGAAAAGATGCATTGTTGGTCCTGATCCTTGGAAATGAATTGAGCAAAGTAGATTAGGAATCAGCAGGGAACATTTAGGAGACAGTGATCACTGTATCATGAGGTTGGGAACGGCAGTGGAAAATGATACATATTAATCAAGAATAAGAAAAGTTGATTGGTGGAGAGCTGACTTCAATGGGGCAACAACAGATTTGGCAGGATTGACTGGATAAAGGTTGGCAGGAAAAACAGTGACTGAACTACAGTCTACCTTACAAGAGGAGCTGGTTCAGATTCAATTGATCCCTTTAGCCCTAAGAACTATACCTATCTCCTGTTGAAAACATTAATGTTTTGGTATCAACTGTTTTCTATGACAGAGAATTCCACAGGTTCACCCCTGTCTGTGTAAACAAACGTTTCCTCATCTCTGTCTTAAATGGCCTGCCCTCATCCTTAGACTGTGAATCCTGCTTCTGGACTCCCTGGTCATCAGTAATATCCTTCCTGCATTTACCCTGTCTAGAACTGTTAGCATTTTACAGATTCTATGAGATCATCCCTCATTCTTCTAAATTCCAGTGAATATAATCCTAACCAGTATCTCTTCATATGTCAGTCCTGCCATCCTGTGAATCAATCTGGTAAAACTTTGTTGCATTTTCTTCATAGCCAGAGCATCTTCCTCAGATAAGGAGATCAAAACTTCACACAGTGCTCCAGAAGTGGTCTCGCCAAGGGCATGTATAATAGCAGCAAGACATCCCTGCACCTGTACTCAAATACTCTCACTATGAAGGCAAACTTACTATTTGCCTTCTTCACTACCTTCTGCACATATATGTTTACTTTCAGCAATTGGTATACAAGAAGGTATAGATTCAAAGAGATCTGTAAAAGAAGCGAGGGTGGTATGTTAAAAAAGAAAGTTTTCATTCAGTAAGTAGTTAGGGTATGGAATGTATTGCCTGGAAATGTAATGGAGGCATGTGCAGTTGAAGCATTCAAGAGGACATTGGATGATTCTTTGAAGTGGAGTTGTGCAAGGGTATAGGACAAAACAGGAGATTGGCACTAGGTAATGATGGTTTGAAGAGCCGGTGTATGCACAATGGGCTGAATGGCCTCCTTCTGCACAGTAACAATTCTGTAATTGTGTGATGATATACTAATAATTAGCATCCAAGCAGGATAAAACAAAATCTCTCCTAAAGAAACAGATTAGCAATTTTACATTGAATCATTGCAGAACAAATATCTTGCTTATATTACTGATGGCAACAATATAATTGTCAAATCTTGATTGTATTAAGGGTAGAAGGATGTGAAAATATCTGAACATAGCTTATATTTGAAAGAAAGATTGTGTAAAGATAAAGATATGCCAAATAGTGACAAATACGTGACAAATGACAATGAAGTAAAGAAAGATTATAACATGTCAAATAAACCTAGAAAATACTGACAGCTTCAACTATGATGCTGGGGATACAAAAGATGTGTTTTGGAAGGACAACATGGTGCATCATTCCTGTTTATTGATCACACGCTGCCAAATTGTTGCACAGATTAAGTGATTGTCTACTATTACACTAAAAATGTATATTAAGTTTATGATTGCTGACAAAATAGGTGATTAAGTAGAAAGTGCATGATACTCAGAAGTAATAGTTTCAAGCCCTCGTGCGTACTATCATAACAGACCCTGTTGTCTGATTACTTGACTGTTGACAGATGAGCTACTGCATGTTTTAAACCGCAAACTACATTTTTTCAATGCTTTGGGGATCGGATTCTGCGCTCTACTAACATTGCTATTCGAAGAATAGAACCAAAAAGAGCAGGAAAGAGTTGTTCATGATGGATGGTGGTACCAAAAGTGGGCCATTAAATCCTGACCTTGACACAGCAACCTAGAAATGAATGAAGAGCAGTGCCTTAGGAATGTAAGATTAAACAAATGAATGCCAACCTTTCTGAGTACTTTTAAAATCTCTTCCAATTTATGTCAAGTCATTTAAAGTGGAATTATTTATACTGACATTTGAACAGCAAACAGAAACTTCTTTGTGGAAAACAAATAAATAAATGACCTCGGCTGCACCAGGCAAGATCTCTAAGCCGCGACCCAGATGACTGAAGGAATGTTTAAAAACTTTAGCATTTATGTTAATGAAAGGCCAACCATTCTGAGCTAATTACTGGAACCACAGGGGCTGCTATCCAGGTACAGGCTCCCCACTTTAAATTAGGAAACACTACCTATGGACTGCTGCTGAGAAACTATCTGCTTTAAGCTGGGAAGTCTGTCTGAATCCAGTCTCACTATTGTTAAAATTCCACAATGGAGGGGAATGGTTGGGAAGATGACCCAGCTCAGCTCCTGACTCCTTCACATATGCTTCTCCTCCAATGTGGGTGGTCTTGGGCAAGATATTCTTATCAGTTGGTGGGGATCTTGCATATTCGTGGAGTGTCTGAGAACATAGACTCATACAGCACAGAAACAGATCATTTGATCCAACCAGTCTATGCCGACCATAATCCCAAACTAAACTAGTCCCATATGGCCCATATCCCGCCAAACATATACTTATCCAAATGTCTTTTAAACATTGTAACTGTACCCGCACCTATCACTTCCTCTGGAATTTTGTTCCACACATGAAACACTGTGTAAAAAAAGTTGCCCCTCGTGTCTTTTTTAAATCTTGCTCCTCTCACCTTATAAATATGCCCCTAGTTTAGAAATCTGCCACCGGAAGGAGAAGACACCTGCCATTCAACTTACCTATACCCCCAATGTTTTCACAAACCTCTATAAGGGCACCCCTCAACCTCCTACACTCCAGTGAAAAAAGTCACAGCCTATCCAGCCTCTCCTTATGCAAACCCTCATGGCAACATCCTGGAAAATCTTTTCTGAACACTCTCCAGTCTAATAATATCTCTCTTATACCAGGGCATCCAAAACTGGACATCGTATTCCAGTAGAGGCCACAACAACATCTCTGCAGAAAATTTTAAACAACTTCATAACCCATGAAATCCATCTGAAATATAGTCAGTTGAAATGCAGTGAAATACAGCAGCAAATGGAATAGTTGACAAGGTAATCTGTTATGACAATGTTGGTTGAGGGATAAATATTGACCAGAATACTGCCTGCTTCTCCTTGGATAGTGCCGTAGCATGTTTCATGCCCAATTTAAAGGCCCCTGCTTAAATATCTCATCCAAAAATATACCACCTCCGACAGTGCAGTCTTACAGCGGACTGTGGTCTTAAG
>NW_025977399.1:0-6989 GCF_021869965.1 Rhincodon typus | reverse complement strand
GTCTCAGAAGAAATTCATCCTCTTCTTCAGGCAGTAAAGGCATTGAGGCTGCAACATCCGCCATGTCCATCTCAGACTCCGAGGTTTCTTGGACGCTAGACGATGGGGGAGAACACATGGGTTCTGACACTCTCCGGCTGTCCTGAAAAACTGGGTATGTTTCTGATGAAGGGTCTAGGCCCGAAATGTCAGCCTTTCTGCTCCTATGATGCTGCTTGGCCTGCTGTGTTCGTCCAGCCCTGCACCTTAATTTAATATCCTGTCGGTTACATGGTTCACAAGAACATCGGTCCCAGCATAGCTTTACGGGTTGACCATCCCAACAGCACAGCCCCCACTACACCAGTGCTGATGTTAGTGTCCCACAAACCAGAAACTAATTCTCCCATTCCTTCTCCTTTCAAGTTCTGCTCATATTAACTATGCAGAACCTCTTTCCTTATTCTCCTATGTCATTGGTACGTCTTTGTACCATGATGACTAGATTCACCCCTTTTCACTGTAAGTTGATCTCCAACCAGAGGAGTTGTCCTTTGCTGCAGAGAAATTTTTAAGTCCTCTTCAATACACTGTCAAAGACTAACACTACATTCTTTTTTGCTTCCCTGATTAAAATGGT
Organism: Rhincodon typus; assembly: GCF_021869965.1. Lineage (NCBI taxonomy): Eukaryota > Metazoa > Chordata > Chondrichthyes > Orectolobiformes > Rhincodontidae > Rhincodon > Rhincodon typus. The sequence goes on along the minus strand of NW_025977399.1, from coordinate 6,370 downwards.
TTCCTGGAACACAGTGCCATGGCCAGTTGTCTGATCCAGTCCTCATGCCCAAACTAATCAAGCAACCAACCTTTTCAGCATTTGCAAAGGCTCCTGTTTGCCTGCCTTTCCAGGATCACACCCTCCTTTCCTTAACCAGCGACCGAATCAGAAGACCATACCCTATGGGATGTGACTACTTCATGGAATAAAATGTCCATGTAACTTGTCCCCTCCCTGATGTGTTTTGTGTCTGTAAAATAAGGTATTTATTTTTCAGCCTCCAGCTGATAAACTCTGAGTCAAAGGCTCTCGAGCTTTAAATAATTGCTGCAGATGTGTTTGTCCTAGATCACACTAGTGACCAGGAAATACCACATTCTGTAATCACCACACATCACCTGCTCAACCATCTTTATTATTTCTTAATTAAAGATTAAATTAATTAATGTTTATTTTCACCATGACTTACTGTCCTAAATTAAACCATAGAACCTAAAAAACTTTACTACTTAAGAATAAGATAGATAAATGAATCATTAGTTTGTTACTTCTATTTTGCTAGAATCTCTTAAATAATCATAAGTTAGCTAATTACAGGTTGTTAACATTTTTGTAAAATTCAGCACTTTACATACAATTCCTATGAGCAGCTGCTCACCAAGCAATCAGCTCAAAATGTTCCTGTGATCTCAGTTTGACCTTTCTTCTAAACCTTGCATGCATATCCTTCTCCACAGTCTGTGTATCTGCCATAAATCTGTCTCTGTCCGCTCCTCCGCCAAACAATCATATAATGGCTTTCCTGCAATGTCACTGTTCACTGTTTCTTTCAAAATGTCTCTGGGTACTTTGCTTTCCTGCTCCTGTAAGTGCTGTTAACTGCCTATCTCAGATCCTCCACTCTCTAGGTGCGGCTGACTGCCTGTCTTGCATCCTCCTCTAGTTCCCTCCTTCAGATGCTGCTGGCTGCTGGTCCTCCACTTCCCTGCTCCACTACTAGGTGCTAGTGACTGTCAGTGTTGTGATCCTCTGTTCACCTATTCATTTAATTACTGCTAACTGCCTGCATCATACGCCCTGCTCTTGCCCATTCCTCGAAGCAAAGTGCTGTTTGGAAGGAAGTTAGAGGATTTCAACCCAGTGACAGTGAAAAAAACAGTGATGTTTAGGGAGCAGTCACAATGATGTGTGGTTTGGATGGAAAATTGCAGATAGTTTTGTTCCCATTCACCTGCTGTCCTTGTTGAGGTCCCTGATTTGAAAGGTGCTGTTGAAGGAGGCTTCTTTAAATTGCTACAGTATATTTTGTATAAGATACATGCTGTTGCCACTGGTAAGTGGAATAAATGTCGATTGTAGTGGATAGGGTGCTAATCAAGGGGGCTGCTTTATTCTAGATGATGTTGAATTTCTTTCATGTTGTTGGAGCTATATGTATCCAGGTAAGTAGAGAATATTCATTATGCTCTTGACTTGTGCATTGTAGATAGTGGGCATATTTCTAGTGAGTCAGAAGGAGAGTTATTCACTACAAAACGCCCTCATACCTGCTCTTGTAATCACAGTATTTATTTGGTGGTCCAGTTCAATTTTTGGTCAATGGTAGGATGTTGGTAGTATAGGAATTCAGTGAATGGTAATGGTTTTGATTGTAAAAGCAGATGGTTAGATTCTCTGTTGTTGAACTTGGTAGCTTTCTGGCATTTGTGTGATGCCACAGTTGCTTGCCACTTATGAGCCTAACTCTTTGCTTTGCCCATACTGGCTACTGCATTCCCTAATACCTACACACAATTGTGTCAAAGTCATTCATGCACTTCTGACCTGATCTAACACGAAAGAATAAGCATTGTTCCTCAGTACTGCTAATTTTAATCTGAAATTTGCTCCTAAGTATGCAGAGTTTGCAAAGTGCTTCAAATGTCACTGTGCAAAGATACAGAATGGGAATGGATGATCAAACAATAATCAGAATTTAGCTTATTAACGTGTTGACAGCACCTTCACCAGTTCTCACTCATTTCAACCCACATATGAAATCATAGTCAAGACAAATGTCAAGAAATGTGATTAGAGTTGTATTCTTACTGTGCATTGAGGGAAGGAAACATCCAGTTACTGATGTAACATGACTATTGTTAGAAACTGAACTCAATTACTCTGATGGACAGTAGGAGGCAATAGCCTTTATTAACACTTGTGAACATTAGGCATGTAGATTGCTGCAGTGGAATATTTACTCTCTGCACCATGTACCAAGAGGTGATTACGTTGTTAGCTATGCCAGAATTGCATTATTGACTTTTATGTATCTACAAATGGTTAGATACTCTTCATCCATAACCTTGAAGTTTTGAAGTAGCTGACCTACTTAGCCACAATACTATTGCAGACAATGTTAATGATAGTAAAGCAACTTGCAACATTGCAGTCTATATGATTTCAGTCATTCTATATGGGCATGAATCCTGTTACAGTAAGAGGAGTTGAAGGCAGAACTCATGGCAGTCAACATACTGCTGAAAGTAAGTCAGTGCTATAAACTGAGTGGCTTCACAAACTAAAGGAAGAAATGTCCCGTACTACAGAGTAAACATTTAATTTGAATTGTTTGATAGTACTTGTATCGTGTGTGTGAAACTCAAGCCTCCTGAAAGCACTACAGTAACATTTATTGCATCTTGTCATGAAGGACATTGGAGTGTAAAGATGAAACAAGGATCCCTTGAAGCAGTCAGGTGGCCAGCAATAAATTGCTGCTTAAGGGAGTTCGTTAGAAACTGTAAAGCACATATACTCAATTTAAAAAAAACTGTTAAGCTGCATTCTGCGAATCTACAATTAACTCCATGGCCAACAAAATCATGGCAACATCTCCAAATCAATATGTTTGGAGAAGTACAAGCAGATCCTGGGAATCGAGGGTTTTTTACTCATACATAGAATCGTAGAATCCCTACAGTGTGGAAACAGGCCATTCGGCCCAACAAGTCCACACCGACTCTCAGAAGAGCATCCCTTCCAGACTCACCCACCTATCGCATCCCTGTAACCCTGCATTTCCCACTGGTAATCCACCCTACATGATCTACATTTTAAAATTTTTTTTATTATCTCGTGGGCCATGGGCATTGCTGTCTGGCCAGCATTTATTGCCCATCCATAGTTTCCCTTGAGAAGGTGGTGAGCTGCCTTCTTGAACTGCTGCAGTTCCTGTGGGGTAGGTGGACACACAATGCCATTAGGGAGGAAATTCCAGGAATTTAACCCAGTGACAATGAAGAAACAGCAATATATTTCTAAGTCAGGATGGTGAGTGGCTTGGAAGAGAGTTCTTAGGTGGTGGTGTTCCCGTGTATCTGCTGTCTTTGTTCTTCTAGATGGAAGTGGATTTGAAAGGTGCTGTCTCAGCATCTTTGGTGAATTTCTGCAGTGCAACTTGTAGATAGTGCACACTGCTGTTTATGAGTGTTGGTGGTGGAGAGGGTGGAAGTTGTGGGTGTGGTGCTAATCAAACAGGCTGTTTTGTCTGGATGGTATGAAGCATCTTGAATGTTGGGTTGGAACTGCATCCATCCAGGCATGGAAATTATTCCATCACACATTTGACCTGTGCCCTGTGGATGGTGGATAAACTTTGGGAGTCAGGAGTTGAGTTATTCACTATTGTATTCCTAGTCCCTGATCTGCTCTTGTAGCCACGATTTATAGTGAGTCCAGTTGAAATTGTGGTCAGTGGAAAGCCTGAGGATGTTGATAATAGGGGATTCAGTTATTGGTAATGCCATTGAATGCCATGGGGCAGTGGATAGATTGTCTTTTATTGAAGATGGTCTTTGCCTGGCATTTTTGAGATGTGAATGTTACTTGCCACTTGTCAACCCAGTCCATGGAATGTGGTTGTCAACTGGCTAGGCCAGCATTTATTACTCATCACTAACTGCCCTGGTGGTGGTAAACTGCCTTCTTGAACCACTACAGTCCTTGGGATGTAAGGACACACATAGTGTTGTTAGAAAGAGTGATTGTGACATGGCAACAGTAAAGGAACAGCGATGTAGTTGTAAGACAGGATGGTGTGACTTGATAGGGAACTTGCAAACAGTGGTGTTTTCATGAATCTGCTGTCCTTGTCCTTTTAGATGGTAGAGAGAAACATTGGTAAGTTACTGTAGTGCATCTTGTAGATGGTACACATTGTTGGTACACTCTGTTGCTTATGAAGGAGTAAATGTTGACAGTGGTGGGGGGAATACTATTCAAGCAATGCTTCTTTGTCATGGATTATATCAAGCTTCTTGGATACTTTTGGAGCTGCAATCATCCAGATAAGTACAGAGTATTCCTTTACACTACCAACCTATGCTTTGAACTGCCAAGTGAATGGCTTTATAATTACTCCATTGGCTAAATTTTACTTGCCCTAGTGTGAAAGGAACTGAGGCTAGAGGCTGATAAAATGAATTCTGCTGCTGTTTCACCATGACATAGGTTGTTTCCAATCAAACAGATGCAGGGAACCGATTTGCATCATTAGATTGAATTAAAGGGCCACTTTACCAAGCTGTGGACATTTTGTTGATTTTGCAGTTGTTTCCAACAGATGGAGAGGTGATCAGCTTCATGGAGGTCCAACTCCTTCTGGTTGTCCAGGAGCACCAGAGCCAGAGTCGGCATAAAAGGCAGTTCCTTAGTACTAATGAAATCTCTACCTATCAAACTGTCCCCAACCCCCAGCCAACTCAAAGGATTTGCTTTGCAAACAGCAAGTCTACCAACCTCAACAATCTTGAATTTTAACTTTTAATTTTTACTTACTAAGGGTATCTCATTTTGAGCGCTCCAACTGAGCATGAGGTTGCTTGGTCAATGTCACTGGCCTAGTAATCCAGATGCCCAGGCTAATCTTTCTTGAGATATGGAATCAAATGCACCTTGGCAGCAGGAAAAGTTGTAATTCAATGGATCAATTAATTTGAAGTTACTAGGTTGTCTTAATAATGGTGACTATGAGACCACCACCTGATTCACTTCTCTATCTTTAGGGAAGATTATCTGTCACACTTAACTGCAAAGGTCTACATATGACTGCTGAATGTAGTTGACTTTTAATGCGCTCTGAAGTGGGCTACCAAGCCACTTGTGTTCAAGGGCAGTTAGGGATTGGCAATAAATGCTGGCTATATCAGTGGCACACATGTTGCAAGAGAAAACAAAACACTCAAATTTCACCCTGACATTGGAATTCTAAAATTATGCCTATTACCATGTGCTGAATTTCTACCGTAGAGGGAAGTTTGTTTTTGGCTCAGAAATCTGCCACACAGTAAGAAGTTAAGAAGTCATCCCTTTATCGACAGGCAGGTAGGTCTTCAATCTAATTAGGGCAGCAGAAAGGCTCTCCAAAGTGGAGGTTAAATTGGAAGTTTTCTAGCTTCAGAGGAGAACCAGGTTACAATACAAGATATTTATCTGGGAGGATGCCCAACAAGTTTATGGCCTCTCAGTCACTTTCATAAACTTCAATTAAGGTACAGTATAAACAGTCAGACCATCACAATGGGAGGAACCCACTAGAGGGTAGTCTTTCGTTGCATTCTCATGAAGGTAAGCTGAGAAAGCCTACAGGCCTGCCATTGTGCCTGCTTCCAGCCAATTGATCTGCTTCCCACCATTTCACCAAACTGGAAGACAACTGGAATCTTCAAGGAGATCTCCTAAACCTCCCCTTAACAGATTCTTATTGAGACAAATGTCCTGCCTGCCTCAAAGGGATGACCAATCTTTGTGTCCTGAACTCACCTCTCCAACGCCATGAATGATTCCAGAAATCTGAACTTGTCAACTTGTACTTCTAGACATCCTACTCCCCATTTCCATCCCAGTTTGAGAAGTCTCAAATATTCAGCCCTATTACTGTATGATCTGTTTGGGCCCAGTTATTACATCACAATACATACATCCTCATCTCTCCTAGAGTTAAGGAAAGACCTCAAAGCAAGATAAAAGTTCAGACCAATTAGGACAAAGTATGTGACAGGGGCCTCTCTGACCTATAAGACTAGCATATGTAGTCCAGGAGAGCACTCCTTGTTCTGATTATTGTTGCCCACTTCTTTTATGGAGTGATCTCCAACCAACTTAGAAACAAGACCAACTTTATCACCAAGCCCACGTTCGTTACATAAGCCCAAGGCTAGGTCCCCAGGCCCACTCTTTTTTGGGAAAATGGAAAGCTGTTGACATATAACCTAGTGGTACCATTAGATAACCAATAAAACCAGTGGCCTTCCTAACTGAAAACCAAAAGAACTGCGGATGCTGTAAATCAGGAACAAAAACAAAGTTGCTGGAAAAGCTCAGCAGGTCTGGCAGCATCTGTGGAGGA
>NW_025977398.1:0-6989 GCF_021869965.1 Rhincodon typus | reverse complement strand
TACACTCACCTTCACTGGCTCCATCCCCGCCTCTTTGACCTGTCTGTCTCCTCTCCACCTATCTTCTCCTCTATCCATCTTCTATCCACCTCCCCCTCTCTCCCTATTTATTTCAGAACCCCCTACCCCTCCCCCATTTCTGAAGAAGGGTCTAGGCCCGAAACGTCAGCTTTCCTGCTCCTCTGATGCTGCTTGGCTTGCTGTGTTCATCCAGCTCTACACCTTGTTATGCTAAATTCATATGTTTTGCATCCCATTTTGTGCTCAGCAATATGTGCAATGCATACCAGTATCTCACTCAATGAGTGCATTGTCAATTTTGCTTTCTAGAATATTCTTTTTATTATTTATTCATGGGATGTGGGCCTCAGTGGCGATGCCAGCATTTACTACCAATCATCAATTGTCCTGAAGAAAGTGGTGGTGATCTTCTTTCCTGAATTGCTGTAATCCTTGGAGCACAGGGACACCAAGAGTGCTGTTAGGAAGGGAGTTCCAGGATGTTGACCCAGCAACAGTAAATGAATGGTGATATAGTTCCAAATTAGGATGGTGTCTGGCTTGGAAATTAACTTAGAGAATCTGTTCTATGGCCCATTTTCTACATTTGCAGTGAGAACTCTCTTAATGTGAAGGTCTCAGTAAGCAAGAAAACCTTTTCCAATGGTTTGTATTTAATACATAGGCAATACTGAACAGACACAACAGTAGATATTCTCATCAGTGATATGCCAGTTAAGTAATGTACAATTCATTGAAAATTTGTGGATACTAATTCATTCCCCAAATTTTCTTGGATGGATTATGTGCTGTTTGATGCTTACACATTTTCATAACTGTAACATTGTTGTGGGTAAAAAGATGCAATAAATTATTCATGAGAAGTCAGTCCTTTATCCTAATGTCTCAGAACTTCCTTCCAAAGGAGTGTCATAGGAAATACTATATATGATGAGGTCATTTGGTGAGACAGGAATATTATTAGAAAGAGGTCATAACATTATCATTGTCATGAATGGAACATTATTGTGCAGATTCCATGAGTAATGATGCTGAAAGTACGGCTACTTCCTTGAATTTTAAAACCAGAGACATCTGAATGGATTGTAAAGTAATTGAACTGGGTGTAGAAGCAGTTGTTTTACATTGTAAATGTATATTTTCATTAACAGTTCATAAATAATTAATTTTTATTCACATGCCTGAATCTTTGCCTTATCCAAAGCCCAACTAATGAAGTGCTTCAGTTAAATTGCATCAGAGGCACCTCAAATCAGACACCTAGAATGAACCCTCATACGGGCCTGAATATGGACTCTGATGTGAAATGTGGTGGAATTGCACATTTCCACGAGGGTTATTTCAACTTCAGGAACAATATGCATTTTTTTGACTAAATTCCTCATGTCAAGCCCAGATTCTCTTCAGGCAGTGGAAGGATTATTCTTTGGTAACGGCCTTATTAACTGTAAATCTCATGTCATTAATATGCAGCTTTCCACTGCACCATTACTGCAGGCAAACAAGACACCAATATTCTCGAGATGGAAGTCAGAGGTGGCTTCAGCTCATTGTTTCCTGCAAAGAGCCTTTGTGTTGGTCATCACACAACAGCATCTCAGGGCACAGTCCAAGGACACCGACTGCATTCACCCCTCATCTACAGACATTGGCATTCGACATCTGCCAACTCCTCACAATCCTTATGGCACCTCTCGATCCTCTTGCAGGACGCTGAGGGTGTTGAGACCTGCATTTCAGGGCACACCAATATCTAGCATTGAAAGGCTGCTCTGAGGACAGTTGTACACAGAGACAGGCATTCACAGATTAGACCAGGCTGCAGCCCAGGTCTGCTTGCTTCTTCTCTTCATAATTGCTCACTTAGCATTTGAATGTTCATCTTTCCTTGCTGTGCCATGCCTGTTAACAATGTTGGTGCTTCAGGCAAAAGCTTAAGAGCAATAAGTACTGCCTTGGTTGTGCTTTATTGCTCACAGGCAGCTACTTGTCAGTAGATATGTCTGCCAGCAGGGAGGGTGGGGGCATTTTGCTGTACAGCACACTGAGACATCATTCCAACACCGACAGTATGTGCCAGCTGTCTGCATGTTTATTCAAGCAAATGGCCATGTCAGAAAGTATTGTTGGGGGTGAGGGCAATAGGGGCACCGTGAGTCAAGGTTACAGGTCACACATAGTCCAGGCGTTTGGCCACAGTCTGTCATCCACTTGGGTCAGTCCTGATCAGATGATGTGCCCAAGCACAGTCTTGGGAGTGGGCAACAGTCAGTCTTTTGGACCATCACAATCAGGGTAATCACATATTATCAGTTCGGTAGCTGCAAAGAAAGTTGTCAGATACGTAGTCAGTGGCATTCCCAATAATTCTTTTTCTTTTGCTAGACCTCTGAGGACTGTGTGTGGCAGCAACTAGAGAATGTTGCTGATCAGTCATGTCTGGGGATATCCATCAACATTACTTAGAGGTCTGTTGAGCATTGGGAAGGGTGTGAAGAGAACTTTGGGTTAAAGGGGGTGGCTTATTGCCAAAAGGGAGACAGTTGATCACGGCTGGGGTGCAATGGGCGCATCAGGCATCTTTTGAGATGGGACAGAGATGGCGATGGGGGATGTCAATGTATAATAAGGGGTGTATGCGGTAGAGCATCAGAGTACGTGGATGCTTTGGAAGGGGGCATTATTGGCAGTAACCAACACCGTGGCCTCCACAGGGGTAATGTACAGGATTAGAGTGGGAATCAGTAAGGTGTAATGTCAGGGCTCAAGGAACAAGGAAAAAAGGTGGAGGCACAGTTTAATGTAGTGAGTTTCCAAGTGACAGGGGTGGGTGGAAATGGGCTGTCCAGTAGTGCAAGGAGAAAGGAGACATAGAGACTTTGGGGGACTATCTGGAGACCAGACAAATCCCTGCCTTGATCTGCTGTTCACAAGATGCTAACTGCAACTGGAAAAATTGTTGGCAAAATGACCAGGGTGGGTGGAGCCGTGTTAGTTTGATAGGCAAAAGCAAAGGCACCACCTCTGTTGGATGCTAGGACATTGAGGGGCAAATACATGAAACATGTACTTGTAAATTGCAATTACATTTAATTTGTAATTACTTCATTATCCATGTGCAATTTATGCAAAATTAATGTGTTTAGGGTTCAAATGCTGGTCATAGGCAATATGCACCATGCCATTGATCCTTGCAAATATAACATTGACATCTTAATGATGCAGAAGTTAGCAACAGTTGCTTAAGACAAATACTGACCAAAGCAATGCATAACTTGTAAAACTTGCAAGGATGCTGTGGAAAGTAATCTGCTGAATGCAGTGACAAGTTTCATGGGTGACGTGGGTCTGGGATGAGAAGTCGTGAGAGTGCAATAGGCACTCCCTTTTTGAAGTTATGTGTTGATTCACCAAGTTAGTGTACTTGCTTATGTTGAAGATGAATAAATTAAGGAGACATGGCCCTTGTTATTGGGGTGCATAGTATCTCACTGTTTGAAGAAGTGTGTGCAGCCTTCATCTACCAGATATACCACCATATATTGTTCAGAGAGCCAACAGCCTCTTTCACTCCTTACGTTGCCAACAAAGGTCATCACCAGTAGGAGTGATGTATCCAGCCATAAGTGAAATGTTGTTTGCTGTGGATGTCTTGATAAGAAGGTAAAGGGGATGTAGGAGCAGCAAGTCACCAGGGAGGCCAAGGAGAACCTAGCTCAGGCAAAGGTTACAGCAGCAGGACCCTAAGGATACATCGGAGCCATGGGAGGACCAGTGCTTTTCACCACAAACTCTATTTCCCGGGGATGGGTGAGCTACAGTGTCAATGCAGGCTTTTTATATTCTGGGACACTGACAGAATTTTGCTAGCTGCTAGAGTGGGAATTGAGGGATATAGGAGTCAGAGGCCATCCTCTCCTGGTGGCTATGAAGGTGACAGCCACTTTAGACTTCTCTGGCCCTTGGCTTCTTCCAAGTACTGATGAGTGATGTGTGTGGGATCTCTCAGTCATGCACCAACAATTGCATCGGGACAGTGACAAAAGCCGTTGTGCAAGAGCACACTGTTTGTTTTGTTTCCCCATGATGGAGCCAATGCTGCAGCCTGGGCTGTAGGATTTTGGTCACAGCTGGCTTCCCTCAGATGCAGGGTGCCACTGACTGAGTGAGCCATATCACAACACTGCAAAATTCATTAATAGGGAGGTGTTCCATTCCATTGTTGTTCAGGTGATCTGTGATCACTGTTACCACTTCCTGGAGGTGTGTGCCAGCTGCCCTGACTCTTACACTCTGGAGTATTCTTGTGTGCCTGGTGTGTTTGAAGGTCCCAAAGCCTTACAAAGCTCCTTCCTGGTTGACAAGGACTACCCACTGTGACCCTGGCTGATGACACCATTGTGCACCCCTCTGACTGATATGGAACGCAGATATAATGCCACTCAAGCTCCAAATAGGTCCGTGGTGGAGCAGATGATTGAAAATGCAGCTCTGTTTCTTGGACAGATCTGGGTGGCCCTACAGTTTGGTCAGGATAGAATGTGCCACATCATCCCAGCATGCTGTACTTTACACAATTGGATCAGGCAACAAGGCAATGTGACAGATGCTGAGGAGCCAGGGCAATGGGAGCAATCTTCTTAAAGAGGATGAGGACATTGAGGAGGAGGAAGCTTTCCTTATGCACAGCAGAGTTCAGATGCATCAGGTGTTACAAGCTAGACAAAATCTAATTGACACGAGGTTCCAGTAAACTACAGATGTGTGCAACAGATCAGCATGGACTGTAAAATACTCACTGGCTAACGTACCAGCATTGAATTCACATTCTGGGCTGAACTGTAGCCTCTATTTGTTTTACTTTTGTTTGCTTTTGCTGACTGCAACTAAAAACTCGTCTTTGGAATTGTCTGATTGCTTCCCTGTACGCCTGAACAATGATGATATGCAGCTCATCAGTTAACATTCAGCTCAGATTAGTGGTGATTAGTTGAGAGTATTTATATGAGATGTAGCTAAGGACAGGTAAATCGTATGGCCTGGTGTTTAAATGTTGACAAATGGGGTTTCATGTACAAGTGAGTGTCAGCCATGCCAGCTATGGGCCATGAGCAGTGAGGCTTTATGGCTGCAGTCCAATTATCTTGCCAGTGAATGCCAACATTGGATTGTCAATGCTTGTCTGGGTACAGTGACCTTTTAAAGACAGCTCAGCCACCAGTGTTGTTGATCTCTTGGGAGACATCCAGTAAGTGGTGAGTTCTTCCGGGAACAATGGGTGGTAGAATGGGGCTAGAATCAGGTGAAAGTGGCACCATACGGGCAGGGTAGGTAGTTAATGAGGCATGTTTGGCAAGATGCAGTGAGAAAGCTCACAAGGCTTCACGGAGAGAAACCCACTTGAAACTTGATAAAACTGATACTTAGCCAAAAAAAAAAAGAAAATTCAGCCTACAGTTTTTAATTGTAGGTGGATCTTGGATGAATGACATCAGGAGAACTTATGTTGACCCTCAAAGACTCTGGGGAGAGAGGGATGTTTGGAGTTGGGACTTAATTCATTTTAAGCCAGAGAGCTCCATTCATGCCCCTTCCATCTCCACAAAAATGTTAGAAAATGATAAAAACATAACTGGTTTTGCAGCATTACATTTAGGTAGCAGTGGATACAATGTTATATCTCATTGGTTGTAAAAATTGCAATTGATTCTGTCTCTATACAACATAGGACTCGGATTGCCATTTTAAAATCAACCTCCTGTCTGAAACAGGGCAGCAACTTGTTTACTGTGTGATAGCCCCTAAGAAAGTGGCAGCAAGGAGGTCTACTAGCACAATAAATATGAGTCCTTTTTTTTTGATTTGCTGCACTTTGCTCTCATCTGGGGAAGGGAATAAAAATAAGCCATTCTGATTTGTAATATAGAATTGTTCATTTTGCAAATAGGACTTTGCAACCTGATTTTTGATTATGATTAACCTATTGGCATTTGAGAAAAACACATTGGTAACACACTTTAATTTGTAAATGCTAACACTATTAAAGAAACTTGAACTTTCCCCAGAAAGCAACAATCCTTAGTGGCATTTTGTAATTTAATTCTGTATTGACCTGTGAATGGCAGTGTTATCTAATACCAGAAATTTTCCATTGATTCTGGCACTGGCACCAAAAAGGCAGTGCTTCCGATAATCATCAGTACTACAGTAGTTCTTGATAGTTTTTATTCTATTATTTAAGACAGTTATACAAACAGAACAACAAAATTTTACCATGATTGTACAATGTGCAGTGCTGTTATTTAAAACTAAATTGGTCTGAGACCAACTTCAAAATAAGGCGAGAGTCCAAGAAGTGTCTTATAACCTGTATCATATTGCACTTCGTGGTAGCTTCTTGTGCACACAAGTTGCCTGTGGCATTTCCTATGTCATAATTGTGATTATACTTCAAGAGTGTCGTCACTGTCTGTAAAGCAAATAGGGATATGTTGAAATTAGAAAAATAATCTTTGTACAGCTGTATCTTTCTTTTTAGTCTTTATTGACACAAGAGGAGAATCTTGGCTTAAGCGAGGTACCCAGCGGTATTTTATTTTGTTTCAAAATAGTAACTGGTCACCTACATAAGATAAGAATTTGCAAATAATATGAAAAAGATTTGTTGTATTTACAAGTGAATACCATAATTCTATAAACAACGTTAAAAAAAATCATAGCTTACCTCAGTATGCAGAACAATGTAAAAAAGTCATGAATAAAAGGCAAATTCAACCTATTTGTGTGAAAAATGTATCTACAAGGTCAGTCTCAAAACAAAACTTGCAGCCAGGGTACAATTTGAAACTGAGATAGTAGGAACTGCAGATGCTGGAGAATCCGAGACAACAAGGTGCAGGGCTGGACGAACACAGCAGGCCAAGCAGCATCATAGGAGCAGAAAGGCTGACGATTCGGGCCTAGACCCT
>NW_025977397.1:0-6990 GCF_021869965.1 Rhincodon typus | reverse complement strand
CTGCTTGGCCTGCTGTGTTCATCCAGCTCTACACCTTTACTGAACCATGATTGTTTTGTGAATCTGCACTTGCTCTTTAGGCAATTCAGTAGCTGACAGGGCAGTTTCAAATTGTCACGTTGTTGTATTATGTCTTTTGATTTGTGAAGTTTTGAATTTCTATTTTTAATTTGGAAAAGTTATGACAGCAGGGTAGGGTGAATAGCCACAGTCTTTTCCCCATGGTAGGGAAGTCCAAAGCTAGAGGGTTTAAGGTGAGAGGGGAAAGATTTAAAAGGGACTTGAGGGGCAACATTTTCATGCAGAGGGTGGTGCATGTATGAAACGAGCTGCCAGAGGAAGTGGTGGAGGCTGGTACAATTACAACATTTAAGAGGCACCGGGATGGGTACATGAATAGGAAGGATTTAGTAGGATATGGGCCAAATGCTGGCAAATGGGACGAGCCTATAGTTTAGGATATCTGATTTACATGGATGGATTGGACTGAAGGGTCTGTCACCATGCTGTACAACGCTATGACACTATGACTCTAAATTGCTAATGATCCTGTATCTTTGGTATATGCAGCATAGAATAACTAGTATTCTTAATACAATAATGATGGATATAGAACAACAATGACCAGTACCTGTAGTTAATTTCCCTGAGATAGCTTGAAACGAATGTGACCTACTCTTGGTAATAATGTAGAAATGAGAAGCAACTATCAATTCGTTCCACTGAGGTCCAGTTTTAGCTCTTGATCTGACCATTTTTATTCATCAATGATTTAAAAGCTTTGATGTGAAAACACCAAGGGGAACCTATGTATCGGTGAAAAAAAAGGAACCTGACTGAGATTTGTTCCAGTTATTCAAGTAGAAAAGCCACTCACAACAGTGCAACATGGCAAAAAAAAATGTTAAATGTCAATGGTGATGTGAAAGACCCCAGACCTAGTGACAATTATATTACAGCTTCATCCTTTCAAAGCAGGATTGTTATTAGATTGTCATTTTGGAACAAAGTACATTTGTACTTGATATATATGATGCATGTATACAAGGATTTTTATTTACCAATAGCAAGCTGTAAAACAATTCTTCATCTCTGTAAGCTTATCTATTTGAAATAAGCCCAGGCAGTCACCAGTTTATAATAAATGGATATTTCTCTTTCATCGAGAAATATGCATTCAATTTTGGCATTTTCTCAGTGCTGCAGCAAGTTCCTGCTTCTAAATCTGTGAAGTGTAATCAACTAGCCAGTACATAAAAGCAAGTTGAATTCAATGCTTACTTTGCCGACATATTTGAAAAATATACATGAAAAATAAAAACATATTGGCCTAATCTAGATGTTTGAAATCCAGGAAGATGGAGTTGGATAATCCCAGACCAGAAAAGGTCCAGGCTCGAAACGCCAGCTTTCCGCTCCTCTGATGCTGCTTGGCCTGCTGTGTTCATCCAGCTATACACCTTGTTATCTCAGATTCTCCAGCATCTGCAGTTCCTACTATCCCAGAAAAGGAAAGGTCTCTTTTAAGCTACTGTATAATAGTCAAGTGGTAGACTCAGGTTCTCTGTGCATTATTTTAGTAAATGAAACTTGGTCATCATCAGACTGTATACCTTTTGTTGTGATGTGACAGGATAGGTATCGACAGGATATTAGTGTTGTAATATAAAATGTCAACCTTTCATTAACTGTAAGTGAACGGTTTATCTATGTAGAAGGGTGTCATGGCACATCCAGATTTCTTTCTCACTCACCAGTCCATCCTTTCCACCCCGAAAACATCTCTCTTTCTGCCTGTCCTATTGAGTCACATTACCAATTTTAGCAACCTACTCCCACCCTTGCCGAGAGCAACTAACTTAGTGCCTGTATGTTCTTCAGTCATGCCGAAAGCATCAGTAATGTTGGAAGTATTCAAAGTTTTGAGACACATGTTCTGTATTTGTGATGAAATGTTTATGAAATTGTGCTTGCTGTTTTACAGACCATTCTGAAATATTAAAATGTCAACAAACAATTCATCGATTGTCATTCAATCCAGAAAAAGTGACAGGAATTAATCAATTAGCCTGTTGATGATATTTACCCATGTTGACCAAAGATCAATAGTTATTAACCAATTTGTCAACTCCTTAATGAAACAATCATTTGTAGCCATTTTAAAAACATTCAATAAAAAAGATGGGCAGTATCTTTCATCATAGGGCTGTCTTGTGGCACAGTGCTGGTATTCCTGCATCGCCACCAGCTCCACATTCCCCCACACCCACCGCCCCCACCCCTCCCCAGCCCGAGAGTCCTGGGTTCAAGTCCCATTTGCTCCAGAGGTGTGTGACAACATGCCCAAACAGGTTAAATAAAAACGAGTAAATCCCAATAAATAGCAGGAAAATAGTCATCTAAAATTTAGTGCCATATTACAAATGTTCCAACATACCGGGACAGTCTTTAAATATTTTGGGTTGAGTCCAGGTTACACTCTTGAAGTTGAAAGCATCTTTCTCCCCCATTAACTAGAGTCACTGATGTCCCAGCATTTATTTCAGTTTGCCAAATTGTTTTGAATCTGTATCCTCATTCATTGTACCAACTCGGCATTCACCAGCTCCTGCAATTGGCTGTATCCCCTGAGAGCTCAGCTTGGCTGTTATCAGAGATACTTGTGTTTCAGATGGAGACAGGTGCTGTTGGCACAAGAATGTTCCTATGTGGCAGGTACCGACAAGAACACTAAATTTTGGCAGAATTACTAAGCAAATGTTAGGGACGCCATTTGAACTGATTCAGTTTAGCATTAGATAATAGTGAGCAGTGTTTCCTGGAACTTAAAAGAATACCACAAAGGTTATTAATATGACACACTAAAATACAACTGGAATTTGAGTTTTCACTATGTTATTGATATGTGCTCAAGAGATTAAACTTAAAAATGACTCTAATGAGGAAGTAAAGGATTTTCAAAGCAGAAAGGCATTTATTAAATCCCTAGACAGTTCAGAATTATTAAAGATGATGAATGGTTTCATTGTTCAATAATGTAGACCTTATAATTTTCACAAAGACATTTTATATGAGCATAAAAGTCATAAGCAAAAAAATTACGTGATACCCTAAAATGTTAAATTCTTTGAATATTTCTTTTATCTGCTTTTAACAGAGGTGTAATTATATTTTTATACATTTTGTGAAGAAAGCAAATCTCTCTTTAAAATGGATGTAAAGCATCTTTCAAAATGGCCCCTGAAAGTCATATGATTCAACTATATCCAAAAACAGAAATTCAGACTATGTACTCTAAACATCCCATCATAAAAGGTCATTGAATAATTCATGAATTCCAAGATTGTCCATTGAATAGTCAATGAAAAGATGTAAAGTCTTAAAAGTTCCAGTATTGAAAGGGAGAAGGGAGGATCATTACAAGGAATCCCACATAATTAACTCTGTTTTGTGAAACAGAGTTCATCAAACTTAGTAGTTGCAGACGTTTTGTTTGATTGAGGGTGGATTGCATAGAAACCTGTACAATTCTAACAGGACTAGACGGGATAGATGTTGGAGAATCCAGAAGCAGGGTAAGGAAATGGGGTAAACCATTGAGGACTGAGATAAGGAGAAATTTCTTAACCTAGGGTGTGGTGAACCAGTAGAATTTGCTACTACAGAAAGCAGTTGAGGTCAAAACGTTGTATGATTTCAAGAAGGAGTTGGATTTAGCACTTGTGGCTAAATGGATCATAGGATATGGGGAAAAGCAAAATCAGGCTTTTGGGTTGGATGATCAGCCATGATCATAATGAATGGCATGACAGGCTCAAAGGGCTGAATGGCCTAATCCTGTGTTATGACTGAAATAAGGGCCAGCTGGATCTCACTGACTACGACTTCCCTGATTGTAGTTGATAACCTGTGCCAATCAGGGAGCCCCGGCTGATAGATATAAACAGGAGTCTCAGAGAGTTTCCTCATTCTAGGGATTGGCTCTGAGCAAGCTAGTCAGAGTCCATGTACTGTGCATATGTATGTAACAGGTGAATTGTGATTGGATACCTGTCTTCTCAGAGTTATTTCAGCATCAACAAGACCAGGTCACACCTGTTGGAAAATAAACTGAAGGCAATCAAATGTGACCCATCTCACACATCTGTACCTGAGCTTAGGTCTTTCCTTGGATTGGTGAATTATTATGGAAAATTCATACGTAACCTGGACTCCATCTTGGCACCCTTACACCTGCTGTTAAAAGGGGTCAGCCTTGGAAATGGTCATGTAGTCAAGACATAGCCTTTTAGGGGAGTGATAAAGCAGCTATCGTTGTCTGGTGTGTTGGCCAACTACAATTGTAAGCGAGATGTGTTTGTGACTTGCAATGCCACCTGGTATGGTATCGGGGTAGTGTTGACCCACTGGTGGCCTAGTGGAGAGGAACACTTGATAGTATATGCTTCCTGGACTTTGGCTGATGCCGAATGCAAATACGCCCAGATAGAGAAGGAAGGTTTGGTGGTCATCTTTGGTGTGAGTAAGTTCTACCAATACCCTTACAGAAGTTAATTTGTAATAGTAACAAACCACAAACCCCTGCTGGGGCAACTCAAACAGGACAAGGCCATGCCTTCCATGGCTTCAGGTCAGATTCAGCCGTGGCCTCTTCCCAGACACCCTTACAGTCACCGCTGATAATATCCGACTGTGGATGCAAGAAGGTCCTGTCCTGACAAAACCAGAACAGCTGGTGGTGATGGCGGAAGCAAAAGGGCCATCACAAACAGAATGGAATCCTTTCTGGATTCAGCGAGACCAGATCACCGTAGAGGATGGCATTTTATCATGGGGAGCAAGAGCGATTGTCCCAAGCAAACGTTGCTGCCAGATACTGTCTGAACTCCACCAGGGTCATCCAGGGGATTCCAAAGTGAAGATGTTGGTGAGAAGTTATGTCTGGTGGCCAGGATTGGATGCTGGCATAGCTCTCCTACATTTGCAGGAATGGCCAGTATTTCCTAAAGTCGAATGGCATTTGGCCTATTCAGACGGCCCCATACCATCCATCATCCAATAGTCTGGCAGAAAGAACAGTCCAAACGTTGAAGGCAGGCTTAAAGAAACCGCCCACAGCTTCACTCGATACCAAACTGTCCTGGTTGCTGTTCAATTATAGCGTCATCCCTCATGCAACTACATGGATAGCTCCAGCAGTGTTGCTAATGGGGAGAAGACTCCAAACATGGTTAAACTTGATAAACCTGGGCAAGAGGGGGAAGGTGAAACGGCATCAGGAACACCAATGTCGGCCACATGCCTCCTGTAAGCTAGAGAGACAATTTACTTCAGGGGATGAAGTTTGGTGTCGAAACCATGGAATTGGCCCTGCATCAGTAAGAGGCAAGAGCACTGTGAAGTCAGGTCTCGTAACATACAAAGTTCGGGTAGGTGGTACAGTCCTAAACAAATGTGTGGATCACATAAAAGCTGCTACCACACAAACGGGATGGGAGCAATACATACCTAGCCCCTCGGAACAGCCAGAAAGTCCTATCAGAAACCAAGGGATTTCCCCCTCGGTCTTGCATCGAAGAAACCTCAGAGTCCGAGATGGATGAAGCCATTGTTGCAGTCTCAATAGCATTACCACCCAAAGAAGAAGAGGAATTTCTTCCGAGACGCTCCAGATGCAAGAGTCGGATTAGAGTCCAGTTCATGCTGCCCGTTCTGAGTCAGAGGAACCGGACCTGAGGCAAAAACATCCCAGGAGAATCTACAAGAGAAAGAGCAAGCCTAAATCTCTAGACATGGCGGTGTGGGGAGGGATGTAATGATTGGAATGACAACCATGTGGGTCTCATCGAGTATGAGATCCCTAATTGGGGTTGTTAACCTGTGCTAATCAGGGAGCCCTGGCTGATAGATGTAAACAGGAGATTCAGAGTCTCCTCATTCTAGGGACTGGCTTTGAGCAAGCTAGTCAGAGTCCCTGTGCCGTACACATGTAAATGAAAGGTGACTTGGTCATGGGATACCTGCCTTCTTGGAGTTATTTCATCCTGTTTCTATTTTCTTTGTTTCTATCACATGGACCTGCATATAATTGGCCTAATTGGAGTAATGAGTTGATCTAACCAAATATGAAATGAGCTCATGGTGTGTTTAAATATGGTACAGTAGCAGTTTGTTTGATATGTAAATGCTACGATATTTTAGAAATTCATACTTCAACAATCAGAAAAACAAACATTATGGGCAGAGAAACAGCTGAGTCCACTAAGTGAACTATTTCTCCATTGGGATTCCCCATACTATAACACCTGCATGTGTTTGTAAAGTATTGCCATGGAAATATTAATATTTAAAACATTATGGAAAAATCCTTTCACAAAGAACTTGTATTTCATGATGTTGAGCTATTTGAAAATATTATTGACATGGTGGGGCCGCTGACTTCATTTCTTTGATTAGAGAACAACTATCATTTAAACATGACAAAGTCTTGCCAGTAATTTGGCTCCAGACATCTTTCCTTTAATTTCATTCTATTGTGTAAGGCATTGGTCTGGAAAAGGTTAGTGGTGGATACCGTCTTAAACTCCACCCAAACTGATGATGTCATGCAGTCTTGGATGAGGAAGGGAGTAGTCTATTTTGAGATCTCCACGGTGTCATTCCTGGCTGCTGATAGTCTCAGATATTGTATCTAACTAGCCAATGTAGCTTGTTCCTATTGTTGTCATGCAACATACTGTGCCTATTGTTAAGGCAAGTGCCTGATCTCATTAAGACCCTTTAGTGGTCCATCCTCTACCATTGTTAACCAAACAGGCAAATTATAGAAAGGAAATTGGGCATAGCACTCCACAGCAATCATTAGCTGGTAGTGACTGGAGTACACACACCACTCATCATCTTTTAAGTAGGAGTAAAAGGCAGAACTGACAGCCTTTCAAGGGATAACAAGGTGTAGAGCTGGATGAACACAGCAGGCCAAGCAGCATC
>NW_025977396.1:0-6990 GCF_021869965.1 Rhincodon typus | reverse complement strand
TGAGCCCCTGTCGCTGTGAGCCCCTGTCGCTGTGAGCCCCTGTTGCTGTGAGCCCCTGTTGCTGTGAGCCCCTGTTGATGTGTCCCTGTTGCTATGAGAATGTGAGTTGGTGTGACGGCGATTGTAAAGATGGCTGTGCCTGGGGCTGTAGGTGTCAGACTGCTCTCTCCGTCTGTTTGTGAAAGCAATGCCTGTCCGCAACAAGCTGACACTGAGGACAGGCTGGGACCCTTGGCTTCCAGGTCCTGAGCAACTCAATGTCTGTCGGGCAGTGAGTGGCAGCGGGCGATGGGATTGTGCCAAGGCTGCCCCCTGGTCCCTGAAGGCTGTGGTAGGACAGGGACCTACAGCACAGAGCAGCCTCCCTGGCCTGGGCCAGCCCTTCAACAGGATCCACTGGGGCTTTCTGCAGAGTGGCTCAGTGCTCACTGTCGTCCCCCAAACTAGGCCTGCCCGGGTCTCTGAATCCACTAACTCCAACTGGGGATCCAGTCAAACCAGGATCTCACTGGGGATCTAATCAGGGAGCTAACTGGAGATCTAACAGGGATCTCATGGATCTAACTGTGTCCAAGTGGAGTTCTAGCTGGGGATGCTGTGGTTCTTGGCCCTTAAAGCAGAAGGAGATCTCCCCTCCCAGTAGTAGCAGGCAGTATCAGGCTGAATGTAAAGGGCTATTCCCTGGAAACTGACAGTGATGACGAGCTATCTCCTTTACAACAGGCCTGCTACGAAAAGGTCAAGCTGTGGCTTCAGGACAACCTCGTCGCTCTGGGGATCTTCGCTCTTTGCACAGCCCTAGTCCAGGTAAGGATGGACCACCCTCGATTTACACTTTCCACAGGCTCTACTCTCAGATTGCCACCCGTCCTGAACAGAACGGCTGGACATGGGGCCCGTATCGTGGGCGCCGAGCCCCTCTCTCTGGGAAGGCCTTCTCTTGGAGAGTCAAGGCTCAATGCTGAAGGTGGTGCAGTAAACAGGAGGATCTGGGGCACTCGGTGACCCTCAGAACATAGGGATTTGAGTGAGCGGAATCAATGTGGGGCTTATGGGAAGGGATATCGTGTCAGAGAAACCTCGTGAACCTTTCTGAGGGTCTAAGGATGGGGATAGATAAATAGGGACGAGTAGATGTAGTGTATATAGATGTTCACAATGTTTGATCAGGAACAACACAAAGTCCAGGTCATAAGGTAAACGTTTTATTTAACCAGCACCTTTGCCCAGGAGTGTGCTGGTTGAATATTCTGGTCCACATAATCAATGTGAAAACACCAACTAAGCTCCAGGGACCTGGGTCCGATTCCAGCCTCGGGTGATTGTCTGTGTGGAGTTTGCACATTCTCCCCGTGTCTGCGTGGGTTTCTGCTGGGTGCTCTGGTTTCCTCCCACAGTCCAAAGATCTGCAGGGTAGGTGGATTTGCCATGCTAAATTGCCCGTAGTGTTCAGGGATGTGTAGATTAGGTTGGTTATAGGGGGATGGGTCTGGGTGGGATGCTCTGAGGGTCAGTATGGACTTGTTGGGCCGAAGGGCCTGTTTCCACACTGTAGGGATTCTAGGATTCTATGAAGTAATAGACACATAATGCAGGGGGTATAGACATCACGGTTATACTTTATTTATAGCATAAATCACTTAAATAAAAACACACCTTTGCCTTAAATAAACCTACAGGCAGAAAGCCTTCTCACTCACACTCTCAACTGACCATTCAGATGTCGTGGTATCTGTGAAGAAATTGAATCAGCTGTTGATATTTCATGTGGTCATTCAGTTGAACAACAAGTACATTTACATTGAGGTAAATAAATTGAAAAGCTATAATAATTGGACAGAATAAAACAGAAAACTTTGCGGTGTTTGTGGTATATAACTTTTGCTGCTTTATGGACAATGCCAGTTCATAAAGTGCCAGTTAAAATTAAAATTTGCCGTGTTATATTGGTGTGGATTGAGCTCTGGTTAGTGGACAGGAAACAGAAAGCAGGCATTACCCAGAGGGAAAGACCAGTCGAAGGGAAACAGTAATTCCTGGAAATGAATAAACTGGTACTTCAGGAGCTCCATGTGAAGGTGGGTTGGTCAGTATATGACATTTGTAGGTCACAATGGTTTCTCCTTTGGGGAAGTGGGACATTTTCACCCTGACATGCTGTCCCTGGTGCAGTACCACAAGGATCTGTAGTGGAGCCTCAGATACAACCTCCAGGAATAACTTACAAACACCAAACTGACTGCTTTCAGACTCGTTGAGGACACAGAGTTGGTGAGTGAGCTGTGAGGAGGACACAGAGAGGCTACAGCAGGATAAAAGCAGGTTCATTTGAGTGGGAAAGAACGTGGAATACAATGTGAGAGGGTATGGACTGATTTACTTAGATAGGAAAAGCAGAAAAGCAGAATACTTCTTAAGATCAAGAGGTGGCTCTTAAACAAATCAAGGGAGGTTAACGAGCATTCAGGAGCAAAATGATATGGTACCATTTATTGCACAGGGACATGAGTATGTCAGTAAAACAATTTGGTTTCGATTAAACAGAGGCTTGAGTGAGATCACACTAAAGAGCAGTGTGTACAGTCGGGGTCTCCTTATGTAAAGGAGGATAAATTTGCCTGGGAAAGGATGTAATGTGGGTTCACGAGATAGAATCCTGAAGTGGGAAGACCAGATATATTTTCCCGGGAGTTAGATGAATCAGGGTCATGTCTAGGATAAGATTTCCCCAGCTTTGGCAGTCTGGAATGAGAGATTGTGTGTGTGTGTGTGTGTCGGGGGAGTTGTGGGGGATGGGGTGGGTGGTTCTGAAAGTAGAAATGTCATCAGCTGAAAGAATTGAGACACTTTGGAAACTGGTACAAGTGGTGTGCCCACACTCCCATGTTAGCCAACAGCTACATTTTTGGGTGTAAAGTTACTTGAGGATGGATGTGGGGGATGGTGTAGATTAGTGTAATAAGTAGTGAGGACAAATGTAGGTCTCTTACAGTTAGAAACAGGTGACATCCTAATAGGGAACAAAAACATTGAACACAGAATTTAATTCTGTCTTCATGAAAGAGGGCATAAATAATTTCCCAGCAACGTTGAGAAACGTTGAGTGAGAGGGAGGAATTGAAGAAATTCAGTATTAGTGAAAAAAAAGTTGCCCTAGATAAATTAATGTGGTTAAAGCCTGACAAATCTCCAGGGACTGATCAGCTGCATCCCAGATTACTAAAGGAAGTGGAAATAGAGGATGGAGTGGTGGTCACATAGAATCCCTACAGTGTGGAAAGAGGCCCTTCAGCCCAACAAGCCCACACTGACCCTTAGAGCATCCCACCCAGGCCCATCTAATCTACATATCCCTGGACACTATAGGCAATTTAGCATGGCCAATCCACCTAACCTGCACATCTTTGGACTGTGGGAGGAAACCAGAGCAAACCCACACAGACAGAACGTGCAAATGCCACACAGACAGTCACTCAAGGGTGGAATCAAACCCAGGTCCCTGGCACTGTGAGGCAGCAGTGCTAACCACTGAGCCACCATGCCACTACTGTCACTTTCTAAAATTCTACAGACCCTGGAATGGTTCCTACAAATGGGAGGATAGCTCATGTAACCCCACTACTTAACGAAGGTGGGATAGAAAACATATAATTGCAGACCCCTCAGTCTAACATCAATAATGGGACAAATGCTAGTGTATACTATATAAATGTTAGTGTATACTATATAAATGCTAGTGTATACTATAAAAGATATGATAACAGAACATTTGGAAAGCATTATGTGGATTAGACAAAGTCAGCAAGAGTTTATCAAAGGGAAATCATGCTTAACTGTTCTTCTGGAGTTTTTGGAGGATGAAATCAGTATAGTATTGATAGGGACAACCAGAAGACGTGTGTATTTGAATTTCAGGAAGGTCCCACGTAAGAAATTAATAGATGACATTAAAGTTTGGATTGAGAATTATTTACAAACCAGAAACAGAGTGGGAATACATGTCTTTTTCTCAGTGACAGTGTCAGGATAGACCATTTGGGACTGACATGAGGAAACATTTCTTCACTCAGATTGGGGTCACTATGACTGAGAGCTGTGGGCGTTAAGTCATTGAATATATTCAACAGAGGTAAGTGTAGAGATTTTAAAGACATATAGCAGTATAGAGAGAAAACAGGATAGTAGCACTGAGATAGAGGAATGACCATGATCATATTGAAGGTTTGGAAAGCCTACTTAGTTTCTCTATTGAGGCACAGATCAATCTGTGTGGTGGCAAATACAGAAGGGGCTTGATGTGGCAGAATATGGCTTTAATATGTAAGCCTTAAAGTCAATATCCTCCATAAACTCAATATGACCCTCCCTGTATCCCACACTGTAATCCCTGTATCCCCCTTCTGTATCCCGCACTGTAATCTCCGTATAGCCCTCTCCATCTCCGGCACTGTGATCTCTATATACCCCCTCTGTATCCTGCACTGCAATTCCTGTATCCCCCTCTCCATATCTCTCACAGTAATCCCTCTAACCCCATCTCTGTATCCTTCACTGTAATCTCTGTATCCCCCTCTCCGTATCCCGCACTGTAATCCCAGTATTCCCTTTTCTTTATCCTGCATTGTAATCTTTGTATGCCACACTGTAATCCTCTTATCCCTCTCTCTGTATCCCACAGTGTAATCTCCGTATCCTGCATTGTGATCCCTGTATCCCTGTCTCTGTATCCTGCACTGTAAACCCCATATCCCTCTCTCCTTATCCTGCACTGTAAACCCCATATCCCTCTCTCCGTATCCCACACTGTAAACCCCATATCCTTCTCTCCGTATCTGGCACTGTAAACCCCATATCCCTCTCTCCGTATCCCGCACTGTAATCCCCATGTCCTGCACTGGAATCCCTATATCCCCCTTTCATAACCCGCTCTGTAATGCCCGTATCCAACCACCCCCGTATCCCGCAGTGTAATCCCCGTATCCGACACCCCTCATATCCCACAGGGTAATCCCCGTATCCAACACCCCCCATATCCCACAGTGTAATCCCCATATCCAACACCACCTATATCCCACAGTGTAATCCCCGTATCCCACACCCCCCATATCCCACAGTGTAATCCCCATATTCAACACCACCCATATCCCACACTGTAATCCCCGTATCCAACACCTCCCATATCCCACAGTGTAATCCCCATATTCAACATGCCCCCATATCCCACAGTGTAATCCCCATATTCAACACCCCCCATATCCCGAGTGTAATCCCCATATTCAACACCCCCCCATATCCCGAATGTAATCCCCATTCCAACTCCTGTATCCATTCAGTGTAATCCCCGTATCCAACCCCCCATATCCCACAGTGTAATCCCTGTATCCAACCCCCCATATCCCACAGTGTAATCCCTGTGTCCAATACCCCATATCCCACAGTGTAATCCCTGTATCCAACACCCCCATATCCCGCAGTGTAATCCCTGTATCCAACACCCCCATATCCCGCAGTGTAATCCCCGTATCCAACACCCCCATATCCCGCAGTGTAATCCCCGTATCCAACACCCCATATCCCGCAGTGTAATCCCCGTATCCACCCCCCCACATCCTGCAGTGTAATCCCCGTATCCACCCCCCATATCCCGCACTGCCATGTGAACATCTGCCCTTTACCTTTGCATGCCCATGTTGCCTGGCTGATGGTATGGTCAGGGATAACTGTCTTTCTCTCATTCTCTGCAGCTCCTGGCCTTGACATTTGCGCTAACCATGTACTGTAACGTGGCGAAGACAGACACTTACTACAGCTAGTGCCCGACTCTCTGGCCTGGTGTTCCCTCCGGGTGGTACCTCACCAGTGGCTCCAATATCATTTCCCATTCCATGTGAATCCCTCGAGCTCCCAGAGTCTGGCTGGTGAAGGTTCCCTGGCAGTGGGCTGTGGGAGAGGTGCTGTATGGAGTCTGTCTCAGCGGGTTCCCTTTCGAACACGGTGTGGCTTGGAAGAACGAAGATTGGCCCCAAACTAAAGATGGCAGCTGGCTTCCCGAGAGGAAGAGGAGACAGTGGGAGAAGGTTTACTGAGTTGGACAGGAATCGGTTTGTCACACCAACAGAGTCAGTCCGTGCACGAGTGAGGCAAACAGCAGGACAGACAAGTTAATGGCGCGGGACTCGAGAGTTCACAGACAGGACCACGAGCTGTAAACTGCTGACTCTGCAGCGGGCAGCACAGAAATTGCTGAATGGTGTTTGAACCATCTCCTACAGCCTCGCAGGATCTCAGTCTTTGCTAACCAGGAACTGAGAGATCCAAACAGTCCACTCAGAGCTATCTCTGAAAGTATGTAACATTTAGCCAACTCAGACACAGCAACCTTTTTCTCATGTGAATGTTTGCTGGGAATTATTCTCCCGAGTGATTCCAATCGGGGACCTTGCCCCTTCCCGAAGACCACCTTCTGCATGAACACTATCATTGAGCATTGTGGAGTGTGAGCTGATGGGGCAGGAAGTCGGACACACCAGCAGAACCCCAGCAGGCTAACAAACACAGTCTCAGACACCAAATCCAGAGCTTCCAACTGTGCGCGGAGAAAGTGGTCTCAGTGTGACACCGAAGGCACATTTCCATAAAATGGACCCAAACTGAAACGACAGATATTCCCAGGGGACGTCCCGGGGCGTTACTACAATACAGGGCCACAGCATATGGAGGGCATTCCCTGGCCATGCGACAGGTCTCGGGCAGAATGGGAATCAGAGGGGATTAGCTCAACGTGTGTCAGGGAATGTCACATTCTGTTACAATATCAGGGGGGCAGTGACTGTCAAGGTCTGTTACAGTATTGGGGTGGGTGCAGTGTCTGTCACAGTCTGTTACAGTATCAGGGGGGCAGTGTCTGTCACAGTGTGTTACAGTATGGGGGAGCAGTGACTGTCACAGACTGTTACAGTTTCGGGGGTGGGATGTGTCTGTCACAGTCTG
>NW_025977395.1:2919-6991 GCF_021869965.1 Rhincodon typus | reverse complement strand
AACCATTTCCACTCCCCCTCCCATTCCTCAGACGACATGTCCATCCTGGGCCTCCTGCAGTGCCACAACGATGCCACCCGAAGGTTGCAGGAACAGCAACTCATATTCCGCTTGGGAACCCTGCAGCCCAATGGTATCAATGTGGATTTCACAAGTTTCAAAATCTCCCCTCCCCCCACCGCATCCCAAAACCAGTCCAACTCGTCCCTGCCTCCCTAACCTGTTCTTCCTCCCACCTATCCCCTCCTCCCACCTCAAGCCGCACCTCCATCTCCTACCGACCAACCTCATCCCGCCCCCTTGACCTGTCCGTCCTCCCTGCACTGACCTATCCCCTTCCTAACTCCCTACCTACACTCACCTTTCCTGGCCCCATCCCCGCCTCTTCGACCTGTTTGTTTCCTCTCCACCTATCCCCTCCTCTATCCCTCTTCTATCCGCCTCCCACTCTCTCCCTATTTATTTCAAAACCCCCTTCCCCTCCCCCTTTTCTGATGAAGGGTCTAGGCCCGAAACGTCAGCCTCTCTGCTCCTATGATGCTGCTTGGCCTGCTGTGTTCATCCAGCCCTGCACCTTGTTGTCTCCTCTTACACGCTGTCTGTAGCCTCACTCATACTCTTCTCTCTAAACAACGACATCTCTTAACTGGCTCAGTCTTCTGTAGCAAGCGAGGTGAACTTATTCTCTTCCTTGGTGTGCTGTATTCCTGCCGCAAATTCCGATTCCCATGCCAGAAAACTGATGTGTTTTTCTGCCAGATGGTAATGATATATTTAAAACATAGGTAGTCAAATCAAACCCGAAAACAGCTTAGGGTTGGGACACTATAGCATGGGCGGGGATTCTCTGACTTGTGAACAAGACTCAAGATACAGCCGGTCATCTGAAAGATTCTCTATCTCAAATTCTTTCGTCACAGCTTTTCTTCCGATCATTGAAGATTTCCTCTCCTGCTTTTTGTCAGTACCAAACATTTCGTTTTTTTTTCCTAAAAAAACTCTATCTTCTTATTAAGAGATAACAAGGTGTAGAGCTGAATGAACACAGCAGGCCCAGCAGCATCAGAGGAGCAGGAAGGCCAACGTTTCCGGTCTACACCCTTCTTCAGAAAAGTAAAATATTTTTGGAACTATTAACTTTATTATTGTTCAGAAGGATACATTTTCATAAATTGACTGTGCATATGTTTAACTTCCCTTCTAGTGTTCCATTTATTTACAGTGTGTGACAGAGATTTCAGCAAGATCCATCATGAATGCAATTGTGGGTGAATAGATTTTGTTTCCTGTGTCTATCCAGTGTGGAACTCAGTATGAAGTAACATTTCTGTCAAAATCACCAATTTATGCTAAACTTGCTTCATGGGGAATGCATACATTTCACAAACATATATTGTATGAAAACAGACTGCAAAGACACACACAAGATTCGCTGGTGCTGCAGAATGTACAGATTAATGATACAAAACTGTATGGAATACAAATCAATCGCAATGATGCAGCAGTGATGGAGACAAATGAAATATTATTTGATGTGCGAGTGTTTGGTAAGTTGCTTGATTATATAACTTTAAAATAAACATTATTAAACTCAATGTGAATGTGTGACAATTACGAGAAAGTGTAATGCTATGCTCACTCAGTGAGAAAATTCTTAGCCTCTAATGAGGACTCTAACCAAGGTCAGAAATGCGATAGAGGAGGAGGATGGTAATATATTCACCCTGAGGGCATCCTTCTTATTCTTCCAGAAGCTTCATTCATACAGAACATTCACCAGCTTCAGCAAACAGGAAATTCTAGGCCCGAAATGTCAGTCTTCCTGCTCCTCTGATGCTGCTTGGCCTGCTGTGTTCATCCAGCTCTACACCTTGTTATCTAGGAAATTTGTGTTCTTATTTTGAAGGTTGTGTGTTTATATCTTTCACATTGATTTTTTTCAGACTGCAGGAGCTTTATAGAATTAACTGGAGATTTTTTTCTGGACAGAGATTTAAGTGACAGTATCTTTCTAACCAAGTTTTTACTTGTGTGGGTGATAGAACAATCATTTCTGGCAATTCAGCAATATATACTTTTGTTCTTTTTTGGAATGTGACTAAGTATTTGAAAATTACTGAACACAGAGACTTGTTGCTGGTGCTTTTGATATTGCACTCATCAGAACAAACTCACGAAAACCAAATTTCAAATAATCTCAATGATTTTTACTGCAAGAGAACAGGGTGCTGATTGGTTGGCAAGTTCACTATGATTGTCTGAGGCATTACCATGAGGAAAGAATTCTTAAAGAGAGAAATACTTTTGGCAACATGTCTCTCTTTTCAACAATAATTAAAAATGAGCAATTATTTCCCACTAAATGTAAAATGGCAAAACGAAATTGGAAGAATAAGTATGAGATATAATAAATAAAAATAAGAAATACAATAAAGTCTTGTCATTCATCTCTGAACTGTTGTCTCTATTTTAGAGCCAGTTTCCAAGCCATTGATAAAAAATAAATTGTTCAACTACAATTGTCAGCCTGGGCTGCTCTGTCTCCAAGGGAACAGATGTCACATTACATTGGGAAAAACAATCCCTGTCTGGGGCCACCAGTAGAATCATTGATGGAGCTGAACTGGTGATAAGTTATGGTCATGAACAGGACCAATACATGTACAAATGTGTGGCAGAAAATCCGGGCAGTAATGCAACCAGTGACCCACAGACACTAGAGAAGTGTAAAGGCAACAATTCTAAAGGTGTGAAACTGTAAAATCTACTCTTAACATTGTATTTGCCTATATTGTAAGTCATACCAATTCACATTCATCCATTACCTCTGTGCTCACTGATCTGCATGGGCTCCCTTTCCATAAAGTCTCAATTTTAAAATGGTCATTCTTGTTTTTAAATCATTACTTGATCTTGACCTTCCCACCCTGCAATGTCCTCCAATCATTAAACTGCTTAAAACTCTGTTCTGGCTTCAAATACATATCCGCTTTAAATTGGTCTACCATTCACAGCCATGTTTTCAGTTTCTGAGGCCCTGAGCTGTGGAATATCTGCCCTAAATCTCTCCACCTCTCTCTCTATCTGTTTATTCCCTTAAAATGCTCCTTGAAAACCTATCTCCCTGACAACACTTGTCGTTATTTGTTCTCATCTCCCGTTGAGACTCGGTACTGAACTGGTTTGACAATGTTCCTATGTCGTGCTTTAGGATGATCAGAGATAGCAAGAACTACAGATGCTGGAGTCAGAGTCAATACAGTGTGGGACTGGAGGAACACAGCAGGTCAGGCAGCATCAGAGGAGCAGGAAAGACAATGTTTCAGGTTGGGACCCTTCTTCAGTCCCAACCTGAAACATTGACTTTCCTGCTCCTCTGCTGCTGCCTGACCTGCTATGTTCCTCCAGCTCCACACTGTACTGATGTGCTTTAGGATTTTTTGTAAATTGAACTTGTTGTATGAATGCCAGTTGTGTAGCAATGAGAAACAGGGTATTGCTGTAGAAGCACTTTCTCACACAGATACTGAGTAAAAGGAAGTGGATCTATTCTATATGCTTTTAATCAAGTTTGGAGAAAATTTGATTAAACAGTTACATTGGGAAGAAAGCAAAATACTGAAAGTTTGATTCTTCTTATGTTTTAAATATCTTACTAAAAAAGTAAGTGCCCTGCTATGTATGTATCACAAATTCAAATCACAACTTCACCAACTTGCACCTGATGCCTGTTAATTTCCTTAGTGTTTCTCCTGATCATCAATTTTAACCTCAGGGTTTCAAAAAATACTGTTTGCAGTAGAACAAACAGTACATTGCAGTTACTTGGCTGGCCAACATTAAACTCATGGAGTGAAATTTAGTGCTTTTGTTAGTAGGCGCATCCATTGTTTGGAGAACCAGTGATAATACCACTGTAGCCATTCTGCAACTGACCCAACTCATTCAGGCACATTCCTGCTTGGAATCGACGTCCACAGAAAAGTTGAATTTTCCAGAGGGCATGATGGCCCTGCAGCTCTCCATCACCACAGCACCACCAGGAATGGTGGTTACTGCTGATAATTCAGAA
>NW_025977395.1:0-2909 GCF_021869965.1 Rhincodon typus | reverse complement strand
TGGTCTTAGTCTCACCAGGTGGAAGGGAAGACAAACACAGCCTGTCAAAATGTACCTGGAGGGTTGTACACATGTCATGGCCCCAGTTTCCCACCCTAGAATGGACATTAATTGAGCAATTAAAGATTTCAATCATCATCCAGGCAGGAAGGCAATCCTTGAAACTTCCTAACACAGACTTGATGGTAGTGAGTCAGGCTGGTGGTGGGTCTCACCCATCCCTTCCTGCCAAATTAAATCAGCCCCCCATCTCCTCGTCTGCTTCCAGGACAAGAA
Source organism: Rhincodon typus (assembly GCF_021869965.1). Classification (NCBI taxonomy): domain Eukaryota; kingdom Metazoa; phylum Chordata; class Chondrichthyes; order Orectolobiformes; family Rhincodontidae; genus Rhincodon; species Rhincodon typus. The sequence continues at coordinate 2,633 of NW_025977395.1, read as the reverse complement.
TAAAATTCCATCCAACGTCTTTTTAGAATGGAAGTCATTAGTCAACATTATTTATATGTTAGTCTCAGTTCAATAGCAGCATTTTTAGATTTGAATTACAAAATTGGAATTTCAAACGTCATGCGAGTTTAAATTGAAGTGTGATAGCTGAGTACTTAAAAAAATTAAAAATCTTTGTTGTGGCCAAGCATGGGGTTAAAAAGACGGGGAAGGTGAAACTGATTCACACTTCTACAATTGGACTTAACAGATTGTAAAGGTGTCACATTCAGTATTGCTTAACTCTAGATTTTTTCTGATTGAATGCTGCGTGCATTTGAATGTTACCAAGACCAAACCACAGAATGATTCCACTGCACGTGAAACTCTTGTATCTAGGGTGCGCAGGTACATTTCACAATGCTAAAGGTATTTGTATAAGGTAATAGAATCAATATTTATGTTCTGAGCATTTTTCCTGGATTCAGCTATGTGCTCTCTTCAGTTAAGGGGTTTACAATCAATAATTCACAGAAACATTCCTCAACAACTAGTTTCTAATTGAGCTCAGAATGTTTATATTTCAGCTACCACCTATCCCAAAAATCTGAGTGGTGGCCTTAAAACAAAAGACCCATCAGATTAAAAGCAATTCTAGTCAAGAATCTAATATCATAATTTTGGCCCAATTTATAGATGACACAACAGTAATAAAATGGAAGGTTAGCTATGTTATTTTTAAATGCATAGGACACAGTCTGTGAGTTACACTTTTTAATGTTGATTTTTCTCCATTTCCTGAAAACTAATTCAAAAATCTCACTTTGCTTAAGTATGCAAACAAAGGACGTAAATTGCCATATTTTCCAAACTACAATATTTGGGAGCATTCCTTGCACCAAAACATGAAGCTTAGCTACCATTTTTCCATCAAATATTTGCATCTTATTTCCCAACAAAAATGGTGCCATGTGACCACAAGAAATTATATCACAGCTCTAGACAATAGTATATTTGCCAATATCAAGCAATATACTTACACATAATATGGTAGAACTAATAACTCTGCTTGAATAAATCTACACCACTGATTTGTGCAGTGCATTGACAAATTTTAATTCCTTTCTGATCTGTTTTAGGTCAGAAACTGACCTGGATGATTCGCAATTTTTGTGCATCAATGTTGTTGTTAACTTTGATTTTAATTGCATACATCTTCTGCAAAATGAACATCTATGATAAAGGAATCAGTAAGTATGAATTTATTGGACTCATTGCACCTTCTCCTGAAGGGTGGTTACCTCCCACTTTCAGCCTCAATGCTTAGGCATCTCCAAACACCACAAAATTCAGCGCCAGATTATTACCACCCATTTATGTGAAAACGTGTTTCACTATTTAGCTCCTAAAAGGCTTAGCTCTAGTTTTAAGACAATGTCCCCAGCCTGAGGGAATAATTTGATTGTATTCTATTGAATAGTTTTAACTTCTTTTAAATACCTCAAAGGATCAAGTCTACATCTTGAGTATTCCAAAGAATACAAGCCCAGAAGGAAAAATCATTTGACACCGATGATAATCTCTATCAGCATTTCCTGGTCTTTAACTAGTCTTCACCTGCAGCTGTTGGAGGGGCAGTAATTCATACCAGAAATAACTTTGAGGCTGAATTGAGCTTGGCTGCCATTGGTTGCGTATACCAATGACACATACCTGTGAAGTGGGGATGTGAATCGGTGAGACTTCCTATCACTCATGCACCCACTCACCATCACAACCAGGTACATATCACTCAGGCACCACCTTCACACACACATTCGCAGCCACTTATTCGCTTTCACTCTTACAGTCACTCACACCCTCGATCAGGTTTATGAATCCTATCTTCAGCAAATAGCCGTAAAGTACATAACTGTCTATGTATCTGTCCTCTTCTAAGCTTGAACTAATTCACTGTTTCTCATGTTTGAGGCAAACTCTAGCATGTCAGAATTAAATCCATGTTTTTTTTACAACCCTAGAAATCTAGAACAATACCTTTTCTGAGCTTTCTCTTCTCCAGAGTAAACAATCACAAATGCTGTAACCTCTCTTAAGGGCTTAAATGGCCACAAGACAGCTATCTTCATTGATTTTTTTCTGCACTGCCAGGATATTCCTGACTATATCGGACCCTTGTTACATAGATGAGGGATACCACATATTCATTACCACTTCCTGGGATATGTTCTCCATTCTATAATTATATGATCTAGTTAGTTTTCTTTACTGTTGATGTATATTGCACTTGTGGTATCAGTTAGCTATTCACCTAAACTTCCAGCTCCCTTGACTACATTGAGACTATCAAGACAATGTCCATTATGGGAGAACATCCCTGAGGGTTCTTTGATGTCCCCACATATCTTTTGGCAGAGGATTGACCAAAATCATGTGGAAAGTGCATAATAAGCTTGGTTCTGCATGATCTTCATCAGTCATGCACTGAAGTTAGAGTGGGAGAACAGGAGAATGCAATAGAAATTCTTTCGGAGATAGTAGGAACTGCAGATGCCCGAGAATCTGAGATAACAAGGTGTAGAGCTGGATGAACACAGCAGGCCAAGCAGCATCAGAGGAGCAGGAAAGCTGACGTTTCGGGCCTAGACCCTTTT
>NW_025977394.1:1675-6992 GCF_021869965.1 Rhincodon typus | reverse complement strand
TGGTGAAGTTGAGATTTTTGACTTCTGAAGTGCTTATCTCACTCAAATAAGCATATTAGTCTAACCAACATCAAAACTTGAGTCATTTGTTGAAGTTCAGATTTTGGTCTTCTGAAGTGCTTATCTGAGTGAAATAAGCATGTTCGTCAAAACAGCATCAAAAATTAATTTAGATGGTGAGGTTGAGATTTTCGAATTCTGAAGTGCTTATCTCACTGAAATATGCATGCTACTCAAAGTAAAATCAAAAGTTGAGTCATTTGGCGAAGTTGAGACTTTTGATTTCTGAAGAGGTTATCTCACTGAAATAAGCATTTTAGTCTAACCAGCATCAAAAATCTAGCCATTTGATGAATTTGAGATTTTTGACTTCTGTAGTGCTCATCTCACTGTAATAAGCATTTTTTTGTCAAACCAGCATGAAAAGTTATGTCCTTTGGTGCCGTTGAGATTTTGGTCTTCTGATATGCTTATATCTCTGAAACATGCATGTTACTCAAAACAACATCAAAAGTTGCATCATTTGGTGAAGTTGACATTCTTCACTTCCGAAGTGCTTATTTCACTGGAGGAAGGCTGTTAGTCATTCCAAAATCAAAATTTATTGGAGTTCAGATTTTGGTCTTCTGAACTGCTTTTCCCACTGAAATAAGCATGTTAGTGAAAACAACAACAAAAGTCGAGTCATTTGTGGAATTTGAGATTTTGGCTGATCTCGCTGAAGTAAGGACCTTAGTCAAAACAATATCAAAAGTGGCATTGGGTGAAGTTGAGATTTTAATCTTCTGATATGCTTATTTCGCTGAAATAAGCACGTTAGTCAAAACAGCATCAAAAGTTAGGTCATCCGGTGAAGTTGAGATTTTTGACTACTGAGTGCGGATATCACTCAAAAAATCATGTCAGTCAAAAATTCATGAAAACTTAAGTCATTTGCTGAAGTTGAGATTTATGTCTTCTGAAGTGCTTATCTGACTCAAATAAGCATGTTAGTCTAACCAACATCAAAACTTGAGTCATTTGGTGAAGTTCAGATTTTGGTCTTCTGAAGTGCTTATCTCACTCAAATAAGCATGTCGGTCAAAACAGTATCAACATTTAAGTCATTTAGTGAACTTGAGATTTATGACTTCTGAAATGCTTATCTCATTGAAATAAGCATTTTAGTCAAATCACCATCAAAAGTTAGGTCCTTTGGTGAAGTTGATATTTTAGTTTTCTGATATGCTTATCTCGCTGAATTAAGCACATTAGTCAAAACAACATCAAAAGTTGAGTCATTTGGTGAAGCTGAGATTTTTGACTTCTGAAATGCTTCTCTCAATCAAATAAGCATGTTGGTCAAACAACCATGAAAACTATAGTCATTTGGTGACGTTCAGGTTTTGTTGTTCTGAAGAGCTTAACTCGCTGAAATAAGCATATTAAACCCACCAGCATCAAAAGTTGTGTCATTTGGTGAAGTTGAGATTTTAGTCTTCTGATATGCTTATCTCGCTGAAATAAGCACGTTAGTCAAAACAATACCAAAAAGTTGAGTCATTTGGTGAAGTTGAGATTCTTGATTTCTCAAGTGCTTTTCTCACTGAAATAAGCATGTTCGTCAAAACAGCAATACAAATTAAGTCATTTGGTGAAGTTGAGATATTTGTCTTCTGAAGTGCTTATCTGACTCAAATATGCATGCTCATCTAACCAACATCAAAACTTGAGTCATTTGGTGAAGTTCAGATTTTGGTTTTCTGAAGTGCTTATCTCACTGACAAAAGCTTGTTGGTCAAAACAGCATCAACAGTTAAGTCATTTCGTGAAGTTGGGTTTTTTGACTTCTGAAGTGCTTATCTCACTGAAATATTCATTTTAGACCAACAGCATCAAAAGTTTGGTACTTTGGTGAAGTTGATATTTTAGTCTTCTAATGTGCTTATCTCGCTGAATTCAGCACCTTTGTCAAAACAACATGAAAGGTTGAGTCATTTGGGGAAGTTGAGATTTTGATCTTCCGAAGTGCTTAACTCGCGGAATAAGCACGTTATTCAAAACAACATCAAAAGTTGAGTCATTTGGTGAAGGTGAGATTTTGTGATCTGAAGTGATTATCTCATGAAATACGCATGTCATTCAAACCAACATCAAAAACTAACTCATTTGTTGAAGTGAGATATTGGTCTTCTGAAGTGCTTATCTGAATGAATTAAGCATGTTATTCAAAGCAGCATCAAAAATTAAGTCAGATGGTGAAGTTGAGATTTTTGATTTCTGAAGTGCTTATCTTACTGAAATAAGCATGTTTGTAAAAACAACATCAAAAGTTGAGTTATTTGGTGAAGTTGAGATTTTTGACTTCTGAAATGGTTCTCTCAATCAATTAAGCATGTTCGTCAAACCATCATCAAAACTACAGTCATTTAGTGAAGGTCAGATTTTGGTGTTCTGAAGCACTTAACTCGCTGCAATAAGCATTTTAAACCAACCAGCTTCAAAAGTTGTGTCATTTGGTGAAGTTGAGATTTTGATCTTCGGAAGTGCTTACCTCATGAAATAAGCAAGTCATGCAAGCCAACATCACAAACAAATTCATTTGGTGAAGTGAGATTTTTGTCTTCTGAAGTGCTTATCGGAGTGAATTAAGCATGATAGTCGAAACGGCATCAAAAATTAAGTCAGATGGTGAAGTTGAGATTTTGATATTCTGAAGTGCTTCACTGTCTGAAATAAACATTTTAATTTAAACAGAATCAAGTGTTAGGTCATCTGGTGAAGTTGGGATTATTGACTACTGAAGTGCTTATCTCACTCTATTAATCATGTTAGTCAAACCAACATCAGAACTTGAATCATTTTGTGAAGTTCAGATTCTGGTTTTCTGAAATGCTTATCTCACTGAAATAAGCACGTTAGTCAAAAGTTCATGAAAAATTAAGTCATTTGGTGAAGTTGAGATTTTTGACATCTGAAGTGCTTATCTGACTCAAATAAGCATGTTAGTCTGAACAACATCAAAACTTGAGTCATTTTGTGAAGTTCAGATTTTGGTCTTCTGAAGTACTTATCTGAGTGAAATAAGCATGTTAGACAAGACAGCGTCAACACTTAAGACATTTGGTGAATTGAGATTTTTGACTTCTGAAGTGCTTATCTGACTGAAATAAGCATTTTAGTCTAATCAGCATCAAAGCTTACTTCTTTTGGTGAAGTTGATATTTTAGTCTTCTGATATGCTTATCCCGCTGAATTAAGCACGTCAGTCAAAACAACATCAAAAGTTGAGTCATTTGGGGAAGATGAGATTTTGATCATGTGAAGTGCTGAACTCGCTGAAATAAGCGTTTTAATTTAAAGTGCATCACAAGTTAGGCCATCTGGTGAAGGTGAGATTTTAGTCTTCTGATATGCTTATCTTGCTGAAATACGCACGTTATTCGCAACAACATCGAATTTTGAGTCATTTGATGAAATTGAGATTTTTGATTTCTGAAGTGCTTATCTCCATGAAATAAGCATGTTTGTCAAACCAACATCAAAACTACAGTCATTTGGTGAAGTTCAGGTTTCGGTGTTCTGAAGTGCTTATCTGAGTGAAATAAGCATGTTAGTCAAAACACCGTCAACATTTAAGTCATTTGGTGAAGCTGGGATTTTTGATTTCCGAAATGCTTACCTCACTGAAAGCAGCATTTTACTCAAATCAGCATCATAAGTTAGTTGCTTTGGTGAAGTTGAGATTTTTGACTTTTGAAATTCTTCTCTCAATCAAATAAGCATGTTCATAAAACCATCATCAAAACTACAGTCATTTGGTAAAGTTCAGATTTAGGTGTTCGGAAGAGCTTAACTCGCTACAATAAGCATTTTAAACCAACCAGCATGAAAAGATATGTCATTTTGTGAAGCTGAGATTTTAGCCTTCTGAAGTGCTTAACTCGCTGAAATAATGATGTTTGTCAAAACAAGATCAAAAGTTGAGTCATTTGGTGAAGTTGAGATTTTGATCTTCTGAAGTGCTTACCTTATGAAATAAGCAAGTCATGCAAACGAACATCAAAAACTAACTCATTTGGTGAAGTGAGATTTTGGTCTTCTGAAGTGCTTATCGGAGAGAATTAAGCATGTTAGTCAAAACGGCATCAAAAATTAAGTCAGATGGTGAAGTAGAGATTTTTGATGACTGAATTGCTTATCTCACCGTAAAAAGCATTTTCGTCCAGTCAGCGTGCAAAGATAGGTCCTTTGGTGAAGTTCAGATTTTGGACTTCTGAAGTGCTTAACTCGCTGAAAGAAGCATTTTAATGCAAACAGCATCAAAAGTTGAGTCTTTTGGTGAAGTTGAGATTTTGATCTTCTGAAGTGCTTAACTCGCTGAAATAAGAATGCTCGTCAAACGAACGTAAAAACTTGAGTTATTTGGTGAAGTTCAGATTTTAATCTTCTGAAGTGCTTACCTCACCGAAGTAAGCATTTTAGTCTAACCAGAATCAAAAATCAAGACATTTGGTGAAGTTCAGATTTTTTGGCTTCTGAGGTGCTAAACTCGCTGAAATAAAGCTTTTAATTTAACCAACATCAAAAGTTAAGTCAACTGGTGAAGTTGAGATTTTAGTCTTCAGATATGCTTATCTCACTCAAATAAGCATGGTAGTCAAATCAACATCAAAACTTGAGTCATTTGGTGAGTTCATATTTTGGTCTCCTGAAGTGCTTAACTCGCTGAAATAAGAATGTCAATCCAACCTGCATCAAAAATTTGGTCATTTGGTGAAGTTGAGATTTTTGCCATCTGAAGCGATTATCTCACTCAAATAAGCATGTTAGCCAAAACAACAGCTAAAGTTGAGTCATTTGGTGAAGTTGAGATTTCTGTCTTCTGAAGTGCTTACCTCATGAAATAAGCATGTCATTCAAACAAACATCAAAAAATAACTCATTTGGTGAAGTGAGATATTGGTCTCCTGAAGTGCTCATCTGAATGAAATAAGCATGTTAGTCAAAACAGCATCAAAAATTCGTTCAGATGGTGTAGTAGGGATTTTTGAATTCTGAAGTGCTTATCTGACGGAAATAAGCATTTTAGTCCAACCAGCGTCCAAAGTTAGGTCCTTTGGTGAAGTTGAGATTTTTGACTTCTGAAGTGCTTATCTCACTCAAATAATCATGTTCGTCAAACCAATGTCAAAACTTGATTCATTTGGTGAATTTCAGACTTTGGTTTTCTGGAGTTCTTACCTCAATGAAATAAGCATGCTTGTCAAAACAGCAAGAAAAAATAAGTCATTTGGTAAAGTTGAGATTTTTGACTTCTGAAGTGCTTATCTGACTC
>NW_025977394.1:498-1575 GCF_021869965.1 Rhincodon typus | reverse complement strand
TAACTCATTTGGTGAAGTGAGATATTGGTCTCCTGAAGTGCTCATCTGAATGAAATAAGCATGTTAGTCAAAACAGCATCAAAAATTCGTTCAGATGGTGAAGTAGGGATTTTTGAATTCTGAAGTGCTTATCTGACGGAAATAAGCATTTTAGTCCAACCAGCGTCCAAAGTTAGGTCCTTTGGTGAAGTTGAGATTTTTGACTTCTGAAGTGCTTATCTCACTCAATTAATCATGCATGTCAAACCAATGTCAAAACTTGATTCATTTGGTGAATTTCAGACTTTGGATTTCTGGAGTTCTTACTTCAATGAAATAAGCATGCTTGTCAAAACAGCATAAAAAAAAAGTCATTTGGTGAAGTTGAGATTTTTGACTTCTGAAGTGCTTGTCTGACTCAAATAATAATGTTAGTCTAACCAACATCAAAACTTGAGTCATTTGTTGAAGTTCAGATTTTGGTTTTCTGAAGTGCTTATCTGAGTGAAATAAGATTGTTAGTCAAAACAGCATCAACATTGATGTCATTTGGTGAAGTTGAGATTTTTGACTTCTGAAGTGCTCATCTCACTGAAATAAGCATTTTAGTCAAATCAGCATCAAAAGTTAGGTCTTTTGGTGAAGTTGAGATTTAATCTTCTGATATGCTTATCTCGCTGAAATAAGCATTTTAGTCAAACCAGCATCAAAAGTTGAGTGTCTTGGTGAAATTGAGATTTTGGTCTTCTCTTATTTTTATCTCGCTGAAATAAGCACGTTCGTCAAAACAACATCAAAAGTTGTGTCATTTGGTGAAGTTGGGATCTTAATCTTCTGAAGTGCTTAACTCGCTGATATGAGCATGTCAGTTAAACTAACATCAAAAATTGAATAATTTGATGAAGTTCAGATTTTTGTCTTCTGAAGTGCTTATCTCACTGGAATAAGCATTTTAATCCAACCAGCACTAAAAAATTTAGTATTTTGGTGAATTTGAGATTTTAGTCTTCTGATGTGCTTATCTCCCTGAAATAAGCACGTCAGTCTAACGAACATCAAAACTTGAGTCATTCAGTGAAGTTCAGATTTTGGTTTTCT
>NW_025977394.1:0-488 GCF_021869965.1 Rhincodon typus | reverse complement strand
ATGCTTATCTCGCTGAAATAAGCACGTCAGTCAAACTAACATCAAAAATTGAGTCATTTAGTGAAGTTCAGATTTTTGTCCTCTGAAGTGCTTATCTCACTGAAATAAGAATTTTAATCCCACCAGCATTAAACATTATGTCATTTGGTGAAGTTGAGATTTCTGCCATCTGAACTGCTTATTTCACTCAAATAAGCGTGTCAGTAAAAACAACATCCAAGGTAGAGTCATTTTGTGAAGTATAGATTTTTGACTTCTGAAGTGCTTATTTCACTCAAATAAGCATGGTAGTCAAACCAACATCAAAACTTGAGTCATTTGGTGAAGTTGAGATTTGAATCCTCTGATGCGCTTATCTCGCTGAAATAAGCATTTTAGTCAAGCCAGCATCAAAAGTTGAGTGTCTGGGTGAAATTGAGATTTTGGTCTTCTATTATTCTTATCTCGCTGAAATAAGCACGTTCGTCAAAACAACATCAAAAGTTGTG
>NW_025977393.1:0-6992 GCF_021869965.1 Rhincodon typus | reverse complement strand
TCCTCTGAGGCTGCTTGGCCTGCTGTGTTCATCCAGCTCTACACCTTGTTATCTCAGATTCTCCAGCATCTGCAGTTCCTACTATCTCTTAAATGTTGCTGTTGTATCTGCTTCTCCCACCTCCTCTGGCAGCACATTCCAGGCACCTACCACCCTCTGTGTAAAAAACCACCACTATTCCCTGGGGTTGAATATACCAAAAACTAACAATGATCTGAGAGAAGAAATTCCTTTTTATTTCAGTCTTAAAAATGGGAAGACCCCTTACTCTGAGACTGTGCCAATCCCACCCCTACCACATTCCTCTACAAAGGAAATGTCCTTTCAGCATCCACTCTGCCACAATTCTCTCAGATCCATCGAATCCCTACAGCATGGAAACGGGCCCTTCGGCCCAACAAGTCCACACCAATCTTCAGAGAATCCCACCTAGACCCATCCCCCTATAACCCACCTAATCCACATATCCCTGAACACTATGGGGCAATTTAGCATGGCCAATCTACCTAACCTGCACATCTTTGGACCATGGGACGAAACTGGAGCACCCGGAGGAAACCCACACAGACAGTTGCCTGAGCGTGGAATCAAACCCAGGCCCCTGGCGCTGTGAGGCAGCAGTGCTAACCACTGAGCTGCCGCACCGCCCAATCATCTCTTGTTTTCCTACAGAGATAATGAAGGTGGAAATGCAGATGCAGGACAAACCCTGTGTGGAAATTTTGGGGCATCGCAGTTGCTGAGAAGTTAGAATTGGTCATTGAAAGTTACTTAATTTACATGAGGTGAAACTTCCAAAGCACTCCATCCCACTTTGCCACGTGTTCACATTGCATATGTCAGATGGCTCACTGAATCAAATCACAACAGTTTCACAATTGTGACTTTACTCACAGAGGATGAAAATCAAACTCCAATTCAAATGTACCTTAATTGCATACAAGTTTCGCATTCAGAAGGTGATGCTAAATCACCAGTGGGCTTATTTTAATCATGTTATGTCACCTTTACTGCTAGTTTAATTGGTCATTTTCAGGCTGGGTGGTCAATCTGAATGGCTGTGTTTTATCCACAGTCGAAGGGATGACTTAATGTTAGCGATAATCAAACTAGCTCCAGTGTCCCCGACATAATTCAGGGCCAACCACAAGTAAAATACTTATGTAGTTTATTCAGACTGGAAAATTTCCATGCTAAACTCCAAAATGAGTGTCAGTTCTGGCGAGACATAAGACTTCAACCAATCTATAATCAAATTCAGTATGCTTTTGTTGACTGCCACTTGATTGGCTTTGATTGTAAGAGGAATTGAATGTAAAGGTAATGAAGTGTTGCTGCAGGATTTTTGTTAGACTGTGTCTGGGGTGCTGTGTACAGCTTTGATCTGCTCATGAGAAAGCATACAATTGCGTGAGAGTTACACAGCTCAAAATAAGTTCAATTCAACTGCTTCATGGGATGGGAGTGTTTCTCTTGTGAGGAAATATTGAGCTGATATCCACTGGAGTTTAGAAGAATGAAAGGAGATCTTATTGACACTTAGAAGATCACCAAGGAACTGGGGAGTCGGGAACTAGGGGATGTAGTTTAAAAATATGGGCGCTTCCATTTAAGGCTGGGATGAGGAGAAGCATAAGTAAGTTGCTGCTCAACAGGAAAGAGTGTTTGTGGCTTTGAGGAGGGAGGAGGTAAAAGGTCATGCGTTACACTTCCTGTGATTGCATGGAAGCTGCGATGGGAGGTGAAGAAGGTTTTGGGGATGGTTAACATTGAGACCTTTGTGTTGTGTTGCTGCCTTCAGAGGCTGAGGGGAGGGGGAGATGTATTTGGCGACGGAATCCTGCTCGATGTGGTGGAAATGACAGAGAATGATCCTTTGAATGCAGAGACCAGTGGAGTGGAAAGTGGGGACAAGGGGAAGTTTATCGTTGTTCTGGGGCTGGGGAAGGAAGGGATGATGGCAGAGGGTGGGAAATGGGGTGACACTGTTGAGGGTCCCGTTCACCACAATGGGTGTGGAATCCTTTGTTGAATGGAAGAAAGAGACTTCAGAAGCACCATTGCCAAGGGTAACATTTTCAGAACAAATGTGGTGGACATGGGACTCTAGACTAATGGATGTTTATAGCACAGAAGCTCTTTGTGTCCACTCTGGGTAACAAGTCATGACTCACTAATACCAGTATACAGTTCTTGATTCATAACCCTCGAGGCTATGGCAACACAAACAACTATCTAAAATACCTCATCAATGTTTTGAGAGTTTCTGACACAATCTCACTTTCAGTCAGTCAGTCTCAGAGATCCACCACCCTATGGGTGAAAAATATTTTCCACAAGTCTCCTCTTCGCTTTCTACCTCATCTTAAATCTGTTCCTCTGGTTATTGATGTACACTCATGGGAAAAGTGCCTTCCTGCAAAACTACTGATGCCACTCATAATATTAAAGGCTTTTATCTTGACCCCTTTTGACCTTTACATGGCTAAGGAAAACAGCCCAGTCTTTCCAATCTTGCCTCATGCCTCAGACCCTTTAGCCCAGACAACATCCTGATTAATCTCCACTACACCCTCTGTCATATCTTTCCTATACTTAGGTGTCAGGACTTCACACTGTTTTCCAGTTGTGGCCCAACTGGTGTTCTATACCATTCTGGCATAACTTTCCTGTTCTTCTTTTTGATGCGTCTTCTAATAAAGGCAAGTGTTGTTATTTCCCTTCTTAACCAATGTCCCTGTGTTCTTCAATACTTTCTATGATCCTACCATTCAAAGTGTAAACCCTTGCTTTGTTAGCCCTCCCTAAACTGTATCACCTCACACTTTTCCATAGAATCATGGAAACCCTACAGTGCAGAAAGAGGCCATTCAGGCCATTGAGCCCACACTGGCCCTCTGAAGAGCATCCCACCCAGACCCATCCTCCTACCCTAACCCTGCATTTCCCATGGCTAGCCCACCTAGCCCTGGACACTATGGGCAATTTATCATGGCCAATCCACTGAGCCTGCACATCTTTGCACTGTGGGAGGAAACTGGAGCACCCGAAGGAAACCCACGCAGACACAGGGAGAATGTGCAAACTCCGCACAGAGAGTCGCCCGAGGGTGGAATTGAATCCGGGTTCCCAGTGCTGTGCAGCAAAATTCCATTTGCTACTGCTCCACCAGCTGACCAGTCCATCAATCTCCTCCTACAGCCTATAGACTACGAATTTCTTGATCATACCCCCTACATTAAGGTCCAATTCATTAACGTACACCACAACTGGCAAGGGCCACAGCACCGAGAGCTGCAGGGAATTGGAAGCAAAATTTGGGCAGGCGAATTATGGAGATGCTTATCCGACATTCCCCAATTCACAGTGTCGGCTATAAAGTCAGGGAGGATTTCTGGGAGGGAACAGATAGCTCGGGGAACTGACTGACCCACAGGAGAATGAAATGTCAGCTTCACTCTTTACCTCAAAGTGTCACGTGTATTTTTTCCCCTCCATTAGCTGTGTTAATAAGTTCCTTTCTACATGACTTGAATTACATTTACTATATTTTTCTAATTTTACATGTGAATGCTTCTCACTCGAAAAAAGTTATGTTGAAGAATAGGCTCCATTTCATATTCCCTGAAATTTAAAAAAATACAATTCCTACCTCACGGTAGAATACAATCCCATCTTTAATTCACGGCAGGGTGTGCATTGTTAGTGACACCCACTAATGACCTTGTAAGTGCAGAGTCCTTTCAGTTATTGTATTTTACATTTTATTTTTCTTTACAAGTGGCGCTTCAAAGCTGCCAGGAAGAATATGTAACGGTCTGGGAACGATCCTCAAGACACCTGTACCCTTCTCCTTTGTTCCCCAAGCAGCTTCTATTTTGTTCAAGGTGACCATTACATTTTCATATTGGCCAAAGCCATCAACTCAATTTCCTGACAAGCTCCCTTGGGTCCCCACATTTTCAGACTAGTCTCCACTGTCACATTAACCCTATGTCTACTGAGTTGATTTTGTAGCTTATTCTGCAAGAAGATCTCACACAGAAAAGCATAGATGATGGTATGGGTGATTGGAATCCCAAGGTTAGGATTCTGGATTGCACAATTGAGGCTATGCTGTCTGTGTGGAGTTTGCATGTTCTCCCTGTGTCTGCGTGGGTTTCCTCCGGGTGCTCTGGTTTCCTCTCACAGTCCAAAGATGCTTAGGTTAGATAAATCGGCCATGCTAAATTACCCATAGTATCAAGGGTTGTGTAGCCTAGGTGGATTAGCCGTGGGAAATGTAGGGAATGGGGAGGGGGCTGGTCTGAGTAGGATGCTCTTCAGAGGGTCAGTGTAGACTCGATGGGTCAAATGGCCTCTTTTCATACTGTTGGCACTCTATAATTCTATGATTCTATGACTTAGTTTCCATTGTTTGACTTGCATTGTCTCCTGGGAAAGAGAGAGAAAGCAAGGCATGATTCAAAGGAAGATTTATATTTTATAAGACCTCCCAATTTTTCTATTTATTCATGGGACATGGACATTGCTGGCTGAGCCAGCATTTATTGCCCATCCTTAATCATCCTGAAGGCAGTTAAGAGTCAACCACATTGCTGTTGAGTCACATGTAGGCCAGATCAGGTAAGGATGGCAGTTGAGTAAGGCAATGGCCTATTGGTATTATTGATGGACTGTTAATCCAGAAACCCAGCGTAATGCACGGGACCTGGGTTCAAGTCTTGCCATGTCAGATGGTGGAATTTGAATTCAATAAACATCTGGAATTTAGACTATAATGATGACCATGAATCCATTGCCAATTGTTGGAAAAACCCTTCTTGTTCACTAATGCCCTTTTGGGAAGGAAACTGCCATCCTTACCTGGTCTGGCCTGCATGTGATTCCAGACACACAGCAATGTGGTTGACTCTTAACTGCCCTCTGTGCAACTGGGGATGAGCCATCAATGCTGCCTGGCCAGCAAAGTCTTCATCGTGTTAATGAATCAATAAAAAAATTCTTTCTCTAAAGGACATTAGTGAACCTGATGGATCTAATACTAATTGATGGCAGTTACATAACAAGCTTGATAGTCAAGTGAACTTTTTTTGATGTGTAACCATAATTAAAATGTAGGAACTTTCTTTTCTTTTCACTCATGGGCCATGGGCATCGTGAGCTGGACAGCATTTATTGCCTGCCCCTATTTGCCTTTGGGAAGGCGGTGGTGAACTAATGAGGAGGAGTTTTTTCAGCCAGAGGGTGGTGAATCTGTGGAAATCATTGCCACCAAGGGCTATGGAGGCCAAATCATTGAGTGTATTTAAAACAGATGTAGACGGGTTCTTGACCAGAAAGGGGATCAAGGGTTACTGGGAGAAGGCAGGAGAATGGGGTTGAGATTCATATCAGCCACATTCAAATGGCGGCACAGCCTTGGTGAGCCAAATGGTCTAATTTTGCTCCCATATTTTATAGGCTTATGATCCCAGCTAATGTTAGTAAAGTTGAAATCCCCAATCATGACCTTATTCCTCTCACATCTTTCTGTGATTTGTCTACATATCTGCTCCTCTTTCTCCCTCTGAATATTGCGAGGCCTGTAGTATAATCCCAGCAAGGTTGTCACTCCTTTTTTATTTCTAAGCTCTTCATTAGAGGAGTATTCTAAGACATTCCCCCTCATTACTGCAGTGATGGTCTCCCTTATCTTCACTATCGCGCCTGAAACTTCTATACACTAGAATGTTGAGCTGTCAGTCCTGCCCTTCCTTCAAACACGCCTCAGTGATTACAACAATATCATATCCCTACATGCTGATCAATGCTCTAGGGTCATCCACCTTACCAGCCAAGCTCCTTGCATTAAAATAGATGCAATTACGTTTTGTGGACCTCCAATGCACCTACTCTGCCCACATCTTCTCTGTGTGCTGAACTGTCCTAGCATTCTTGCAATATCTTATTGAGCCTTGCTCCTGACTTTGCATCTGCTCTGTGTCCCATCTCCCAAGCAAACTAGCTTGAAACCTCCCCAACAGCACAAGTAAATCTCCCAGCAAGGATATTGGATCCATACTGGTTCAGATGAAACCCATCCTGCTTGGTTAGGTCCCATCTACCCCAGAAACTGTACCAGCGATCCAAAAGTCCAAAGCCCCACACCCCTACCCCATACCTGCACCATCCCTTTAGCCATGCAATTCTCTGCCCTATCTTCCTACTTCTATATTCAGTAGCGTGTGACACTGGAAGTAATGTGGAGCTTACAACCTTAATAGACTTCTTTTTTGTCTACTACCTAACTCTCAAAATTCCTGCAGCAAGACTTTGTTTTTCAACCCATGTCATTGGTATCAGCATGTTCACCCTCCCCATTCAGAATGCCCTGCAGCTGCTCCCAGACATCCCTGACCCTGGCACCAGGGTGGCAACATCCCACTCGAGAGTGTTGTTTGCTGCCACAGAATATCTCTCTCTCTCTTCATACCTAACAAACTACAAACTACCAAAATAACACACTCTCTCCCTCCACACTCTCTCAGTCCATAAAACTGGTTCTGAACAGCCAATCACCTCACGGCTTCCGTGCAACATCACCCCAATTGTTTCTCCCTGTTCAGGGTAAAGTTATTTTATTTTTATTGCTCGCTGCTCACTTCTCCCCCACTGAGTCCATTCTGAGTTGCTAATTCCCAGTGAGTGCCTCTACAGTGATGTTTTCCTGCTAGGTTGCTCCTTCAGTTCATTTTTGGTAAATATTCATTCCCAGTATCATAAATAAATCATTTTTGCAGTCAAATAATACCAATGTGCACTTTATCAAAGAAAACAAAACACTATTTCAGAAATAACAAGGTGTAGAGCTGGATGAACACAGCAGGCCAAGCAGCATCATAGGAGCAGGAAGGCTGATGTTTCGGGCCTAGACCCTTCTTCAGAAATGGGGGAGGGGAAGGGGGTTCTGAAATAAATAGGGAGAGAGGGGGAGGCGGATAGAAGATGGA